>NC_048280.1:26820571-27050571 GCF_009762535.1 Notolabrus celidotus | reverse complement strand
GTGTATCCCAGATATCCTGCACTGCAAGGGGGCTCAATGTTTCTCTACACACGGACACTTCCAGGATGACCAGGAGGATGTTTTAGTATAATATCTATGAAGGAAGAGCCCATCGGTGGGATGAAGGATCGACTGGCTGAGTTAACTGTTGTAAGTGTGCTTTCTTTTCTTTGAAGTATTTAAAACATGACAGGTGAAACACAGGTAGCAAAAAATATTCCCTTAAGTGCGTATTTTTCATCCGCACAGAGTAGGACACAAGCAGAGGAGGATGTTGCAGTGGCTGTGGACAGAGATGGCTTTATGGAGAGCTTTTTCAGAAAGGTTTGTATCACTGTTGAAACTTATAGAATGTGGATAAGACTAGCGGAAATGATAAGGATGCTTTCTTGGTGGTTTTAGGTGGAAGAGGTTCGAGGACTCATGGATAAGATCTCCTACCAAGTGGAAGAGGTGAGGAAGATGCACAGCATGATCCTGTCTGCACCCAACCCAGATGACAGTAAGTGTGTGTCTTCATAATAGAGTAAGCTGGAGACTGAAAGTGTTTAATTTTCAGTATGGACAAGACTCAAGTTTGTAAAGGGTTAATTCGGCTTGGCTACATTTTAACCTAAGGGGCACTGGTATAAATGCAACAAATGCTTTGCTTCCTTTGTTATATTTTCCTTCTCATTGTCACAAATGACCGCCTAAGCAGGAAACTTGTGAAGGAAACAGCTTTTTTTCCCCCTCCATAGCTCCCAAATCATTGTTTGTCTCTGTAAGGAACTTTTTTTGCAGCCAGATAGTCAACGTGGTGTCATTTGCAGGCACTCGTTTTATTTTTCAAATATTTCTCATGATTGAAAGCTGTATTATACAAAGCAGTGAAAACAGTACTGTGACACTGTATTTCTTCAGTCTTGGGTCTGTTCAGTGTGGCGTAAAGGCCTGAGGATCCTACAGGACAAAGAATCAGTATACAGAGCCATGGCATCATCAGTCTTTATGTTTAATGTAACTTAGTACAGCACATACATGGAGAGAAACAAAGGGCTTGTGTTCGGTGTTGTGTTGTCTGTGCTATAATGCCACTGGATTGTTGCTGAGTTACAAGATGAAACCACAGCAAATTCAATATTTGCAGTGGGCAGAGACAGAAGTGATTCACGGGAGGATGTTATAATTCCTCATTAGTGAATCTGGTCTGACATGTTTCCTGTTTGTTTGTGCAAAGGAACAAAGGATCAATTGCTTTCACTGACAAATGATATTAAAGGGAACGCCAACGTGGTGCGGACCAAACTTAAATGTGAGTTGAACCAAATCTTACTTTTGCACTGTATCCACCAGGACTTAAAAAAGCTGTTATTGTGTAATGTGATGTAGTGTTAAATCATGACTTTCTCTCCTTATGAAGCCATGGAGCAAAGTATGCCCAAAGATGATGCAACCAACAGATCCTCTGTGGACTTAAGGATTCAGAAAACACAGGTCAGAGTACTGACTTTTTGAATGTAACAGGAAGCAAAAGTATCAGGAAGCGAAAGGTGTCAAAGTTTTCTGTGTAGATTTATTTAAGAACATGATCATCTGTAATTGCTAAATTCCCAAATATCTTTTAGGTGGAAAGAAGAGATGAATATATTTTGTTTTATCCCAAAATTAATTATTAAATCCCTTACTTGATATTTATTGCATCACAGCAACAGATTGTCTTTTCCCAGAAACAATGTAACACAAAGGACAATACGTAATATGTCTGATGTCTGATGTCATGAAATCTATCTATCTATCTATCTATCTATCTATCTATCTATCTATCTATCTATCTATCTATCTATCTATCTATCTATCTATCTGTCTATCCATCCATCCATCCATCCATCCATCCATCCATCCATCCATCTATTTAAAATAACTTAAAAATAACACTTTAAAATAAAAACATTAACTAAATGATAAATATGTTTATATTGTGTTACAGTTATAGATACATTAAATAGAATGTCAATATAATCTGTACAATATATATTTAATATACTTAAAAATACACTTCAAAACACTAGAGATGAAATTAAATATGAACAACAATATGATTTAAATTGGCTTTCTCTGTCTCAAGAGTGTAATTTTAAACTATGCTGAGAAGTTAACATTAAATGTTCACACTTATTAATCCCCTATCTATGTACATTCTCAGTCTTTGACCTTGTGTTGTCATTTGTCCTCAGCACACAGTGCTGTCCAGGAAGTTTGTGGAGGTCATGACCCAGTACAATGAGACGCAAGTGTCCTTTCGGGAAAGAAGCAAAGGAAGGATCCAGAGACAGCTGGAGATAAGTAAGTGACAAATAACCTCCCACCACATGCACCCTCTCCTAGCCCGGGGTATTGAGTATACTTTGACAGCAGTTACATCAACTCCTACTTCCTTTTATTAAACACATCAAAGGATTGAATTTGGTTGCACATGAAAGATAAGTGAAGAATTCAGGGATAAAAGAGTGACAAGTAAAACCCTGAAGCTGTCAGGACAGGATCCAGGAAACTGACCACACCGGTTTCCTCTCTGTGTCTCTGAACACAAACCTGGCTGTTGATAAACAAACCCCAGCAGCAGCAGGATGGTACTCTTACAGGTTTCTCTAAGATGTCAGGCTTCTTTTTTCCACACACTAAAGTTGGAACTGATCACATCAAAAACACTACATGTACATATTTAATGTTTTGCAAGTTTTGATGAATCCTAACTGTAAAATTGTATTAGTGGGATTGATCAAAGCATAAGATATACAATTAAGCACAAATCACTACTGATATAAAAAAAAACGTATAGAATTTTAATGTCTTTTTGTTTTAACAAACAATGATGTGGCCAATATAAGTTAAAATATATAGCTGTATTTGTTCACTGTAAGAGAATAAACATCCAGCAACTACAATACAGACAGATATTGTCATCCAACCTCAATAACTCTAACTTATATGGTAGACCAAGACAGAATTGGGAAAGACGTATTGCTAAGATTTGAAGAGGTGTACATAGATACAATACTAGCATAAATCAGCAACCGGCAAACCAAAAGAAATCACAATATTTGTAAAAGAAAACCAGCAATTAAGAAGCAAAACTACCAAAATTCTTTTTAGTCATTCAGCAGTTGTAGTTAGATTTGTTTTCCACCATTTCTTAACGTTTATTTGTTCATAATGTCAGTAACAAACAAATGCAAAGTCATTGTGTATCAGGTGCATTGTACTATGCTCGTATGAGTTACACATACTATAGTGATGGGCAGAAAATAGGCCCATCTCCTCTGCTCCCTACGGCCGGCATTAATGAGAGACTCCACTTCTCTATGCTGCAGACGGAAGAGCCTGATACTGGAGACGGATCGCTGTGTTAGTGTTGCCGGGGAAACGGGCAAAGGGCTTGGCGGCTTGTGTAACAGTAGTTCACCTGTCTCTGACACGGCCGCACAAGCCTCCTCTGCCTTTAACACAGACTTACACCTTTTTAGCCACATCTTTCAGAGGTGTTACTCTGTGAGCTTTAGGTGCAGAGATGAGTGCTAATGATGGTGTGTTTTTGCTGTGTTTGCTCCGCTGTCCCTGAGGAGAAGTCTCCTTAAAAAGGTGTGTGACTTACAGTGAGCACCTGCCTGCAGAGCGTACTCTCCAGAGAGCTGGCTGTACAACAGGAGGCAGAAAGCTTTCTGTTTATAGGGTTTCAACAACTGTTTGTCTATGAGGGCTGCTTGGTTTCTTTGTTCCTCTTCTGATCCTCTAGACACACTTATAATATTAGTTACAAGAAACACCCTCATCCGCAAATACACTGGAAACCACAGCAGGAGCTATCTGTTAATTAAACATGGCATTATTAAAATGTACTGGTTCATTGGATTTATAGTTTTATAGCAGGTTCTTTGCTTACAATGTTCAGCACTCCTACCTAAAATAATAACCCCCCCTCATGTAAAAAAAAAAAAGGCTAATACTTATTTTTTTTATATTTATTTATTTTAAAACATCAATTAACTCTAATGAAAGTCTTAACAGGTAAACAATACATTCAATCTGCTGCTTCTGCGGAGGGTGAAAGTCAGCATTATGTGTGTTAAAGTGTCCGCAGGGTGCATAACAGACAGTATTTTTCTGTCAGCTCAGTCAGTAGTTACTGTGAGGCTTCTGCCCCCAACACAACAAGCTTTATACTCTGCAGCTTCACTACACTGTGAAGTGAATGTATTATCCTGGGATTAAACCACCCAACAGTAAACACTGTACCAGAATAGCACAGACGTTGAAAAGAAAATACTTTCTTTAACTAATGTTTTTCTCAAATATGTGATAAAAGAACAGCATACTTCAGTCAAACGTGTTGGACTCATTTAAAACAAATCTCATCCACTTTTAATTACAAACCGTCTTTCCCAAGAGATGCTAGGAATGATGCGTCCTTTATATTTAACAAGGTGAAATTTTGCTTCTGTTGACTCATTTCTGCAACACTCAATACTCTGTGAGTTTTGTCTATTTAACAAAACTTGTAAAGCCTACTACAAAAATGCCAATCACAACTGTTATATATAACACAGTTTGTCATTCTTAAACCATGATCAGTTCACTCATCTGTATCTCAGACCAGTCGTTTTTCATATTGTTAAGCCAGTCACTGAATCAAAGGTGCAGAGGAAAAATTAAAGTTCATGAGTGGTGTTATGCAGGGTTCCCACGCGTCCTGGAAAACCTGGAAAACCTGGAAATCAGTTGACCAGTTTTCCAGTACTGGAAAACACCTGGAAAATGGGAGAAAAAGTAAAATGTCCTGGAAAATCACATATAGTCCTGGAAAATTATTCCAACATGGCTGCGTTTGACCTGACCCTATTAACAAAACACATCCCCGTTCATTGAAAGTTGAGTGCATGCTGTGCTGGAAAAGACAGCGACACTGCGCAGCTTTTTTCACATCTTTTCTCCTTCACTTCATAATCATGCATTCACAGAAAACGGGGGTATATTGTTTATGTTTTATGGTACATTTGGCTCAATTACTGTACTCTAGCTCAGTTGTACTCAAAGTGGGGTCCTGGGACCCCTGGGGGTCTGCGAACCATAGCGTGGGGGTCCGTGAAATAATTTGAATACATTTCTAATAAATTATAAAATTGTGCTGTGTCATTATAAAACAGCATATACACCATTGTTATGATACCATTTGGTGGCTCGAAGGGATATGTGAGTCTTGCTACTGTTAATTTTCTGAAAGCGTTTAAGATCAATTACTTGAAAAGTATAAATGCTGTCATGTCGAGTCCACAAGGAATGAAATGACCCTCTGTTTTAAAGGATACAAGTGTTTTTTACTTGATTCAAATTGAAGTGTTATCTGTTTATCACTATGGTACAGGTCTGAAGTATTTACATTGATACGTTTTACAATACAAATAGTTCCAAGGGCAACTAAGAGTGCAAATGGTAGTAAGCATGTGCTTTAGTGATGGGAAGTTGGGCTCTTTTCAGAGAGCCGGCTCTTTCGACTCTCAAACGGCTCTTAATTTAGGATCTTTTGTAGCCGTATATTTTTTACCTTAATTTTGCAAAAAATAATAGTTTGTGTTGAAAACCCTTTACGTACGGTGTTTTATGAGAAGCCTTATAATGCCCAATTGTGTGCATTTCTTCTGTTACAAAATCATTCTCACCCTGATCCTAGGGTTAGGATTAGGGTTAGGGTTAGGATTGTGGTTAGGGTTAGGGTTAGGGTTAGGATTAGGGTTAGGATTAGGGTTAGGGTTAGGGTTAGGATTAGGATTAGGGTTAGGGTTAGGGTTAGGCTTAGGATTGTGATTAGGGTTAGGGTTATTATTAGGGTTAGGGTTAGGATTAGGGTTAGGGTTAGGTATTAGGGTTAGGGTTAGGGTTAGGATTAGGGTTAGGGTTAGGGTTAGGATTAGGGTTAGGGTTAGGATTAGGGTTAAGGTAGGGTTAGGATTGTGATTAGGGTTAGGGTTTTGATTAGGGTTAGGGTTATGATTAGGGTTAGGGTTAGGATTAGGGTTAGGGTTAGGATTAGGGTTAGGGTTAGGGTTAGGGTTAGGATTAGGGTTAGGGTAGGGGTTAGGATTAGGGTTAGGGTTAGGGTTAGGGTTAGGGTTAGGATT
The DNA here is from genome assembly GCF_009762535.1 of Notolabrus celidotus. Taxonomy (NCBI): domain Eukaryota; kingdom Metazoa; phylum Chordata; class Actinopteri; order Labriformes; family Labridae; genus Notolabrus; species Notolabrus celidotus. The sequence continues at coordinate 27,044,416 of NC_048280.1, read as the reverse complement.
AGGGTTAGGGTTAGGATTAGGGTTAGGGTTAGGGTTAGGGTTAGGGTTATGATTAGGGTTAGGGTTGGGATTAGGGTTAGGGTTAGGGTTAGGATTAGGGTTAGGGTTAGGATTAGGGTTAGGGTTAGGATTAGGGTTAGGGTTAGGATTAGGGTTAGGATTAGGGTTAGGGTTAGGATTAGGGTTAGGGTTTTGATTAGGGTTAGGGTTATGATTAGGGTTAGGGTTAGGATTAGGGTTAGGGTTAGGATTAGGGTTAGGGTTAGGGTTAGGATTAGGGTTAGGGTAGGGGTTAGGATTAGGGTTAGGGTTAGGATTAGGGTTAGGGTTAGGGTTAGGGTTAGGATTAGGGTTAGGGTTAGGATTAGGGTTAGGGTTAGGGTTAGGGTTAGGGTTATGATTAGGGTTAGGGTTGGGATTAGGGTTAGGGTTAGGGTTAGGATTAGGGTTAAGGTTAGGATTAGGGTTAGGGTTAGGATTAGGGTTAGGGTTAGGGTTAGGGTTAGGATTGTGGTTAGGGTTAGGGTTAGGATTAGGGTTAAGGTTAGGATTAGGGTTAGGGTTAGGGTTAGGGTTATGATTAGGGTTATGATTAGGGTTAGGGTTATGATTAGGGTTAGGGTTAGGGTTAGGATTAGGGTTAGGGTTAGGGTTAGGATTAGGGTTAGGGTTAGGATTAGGGTTAGGGTTAGGGTTATGATTAGGGTTAAGGTTAGGATTAGGGTTAGGGTTAGGATTAGGGTTAGGGTTAGGGTTAGGATTAGGGTTAGGGTTAGGGTTAGGGTTAGGGTTATGATTAGGGTTAGGGTTGGGATTAGGGTTAGGGTTAGGGTTAGGGTTAGGGTTAGGATTAGGGTTAAGGTTAGGGTTAGGGTTAGGGTTAGGATTAGGGTTAGGGTTAGGGTTAGGATTAGGGTTAGGGTTAGGATTAGGGTTAGGGTTAGGGTTAGGATTAGGGTTAGGGTTAGGGTTAGGATTAGGGTTAGGGTTAGGATTAGGGTTAGGGTTAGGGTTAGGGTTAGGGTTAGGATTAGGGTTAGGGTTAGGATTAGGATTAGGGTTAGGGTTAGGATTAGGGTTAGGGTTAGGGTTAGGATTAGGGTTAGGGTTGGGATTAGGGTTAGGTTTAGAACCAGATCTAAATTTAAGCATATAGCCAGAACTGAAGCAGAACCAGAACCGAATCAGAACCGTACCAGAACCGAACCAGACGTGAACTAGAATCAAACCAGAACCATACCAGAACCAAACCAGACGTGAACCAGAATCAAACCAGAACAGAACAGAACAGAACCAGAACCTTACCAGAACAGAACCAGAACCGAACTAGAACCAAACTCATGCAAACAGAACCAGAATAAAACTCAACCAGAACCAAACCAGAACCAAACCCGAATCAAACTCTACCAGAACCAAACCAGAACCAAACCAGAACCAAACCAGAACCAAACCAGAACCCTTATAGAACTGAACCAGAACCGACCCAGAACCGACCCAGACCCGACCCAGACCCGAACCAGAACCGAACCAGAAACATACCAGAACTGAACCAGAACCGAACAGAACCAGAACCGAACAGAACCGTTCCAGTACCGAACCAGAGTTGAACAAGAAATGAACCAGAACCGAACCAGAACCGAACCAGAACTGAACCAGAACTGAACCGGAACCGAACCGAATCAGAACCGAACCAGAACCGAACCAGAACCGTACCAGAACCGAACCAGACTTCAACCAGAACCGAACCAGACCCGAACCGGACCCGAACCGGAACCGAACCGGAACCGAATCGGAACCGAACCAGAACTGAAGCAGAACCAGAACCGAATCAGAACCGTACCAGAACCAAACCAGACGTGAACTAGAATCAAACCAGAACCGTACCAGAACCAAACCAGACGTGAACCAGAATCAAACCAGAACAGAACAGAACAGAACCAGAACCTTACCAGAACAGAACCAGAACCGAACCAGAACCAAACTCAAGCAAACAGAACCAGAACCAACTCAGATAAACCAAACCAGAACCAAACTCAAGCAAACAGAACCAGAATCAAACTCAAGCAAACATTATGAATGTCCTCAGGTTGATATATTGAGATATTGATTTCTCCTCTCAGTGAGTATTTGCCCGGTCTTCAAGAAGACTCTCTCTGAAGGAACAGATGAAGCCAGGATACACAGCCTCCCCTCCACCACCTGTATCCTATATCCTCACATATGATTGGCCACATGGCCGCCATGCTGACCAATCAAAACAAAGTTCTGCTGTGAGCAGAGCAGGGGCTGAGCACTGAGAGAGCTAAGCAGCGAAAGGAAAAAACTGGGAGCCGTCTCTCTCTCTTGATGCGAGCCGGCTCTTCTGATTCACTATAAAGCATCGACTCTCAGAGCCGCAGCTTTTGATCATGACACATCACTAATGTGCTTAATCTGTGTTACAATTATGAGGGGGCCATGGACAATTTTCTCACCTGTAAGGGGTCCCTGGCTATTCTATTATCAATTTGCCATCATTTTTAAGTATGTAAGAGATGATTTCATTGATAGCCATAGACTACCTGTCTTTCAATGTAGACTTCCACTGAGAGGAACATATTAGACTATTTAGGAACTAAATTAGGAACTAAATTTAGACGGTCATACCAGCTTGATCATCAATGAAAATGTCCTGGAAATGTCCTGGAAAATGATCTCTGGAAAAGAGTGGGAACCCTGGTTATGTTAAGAATCAAAGGTTTGAGTTTCTTCTCAACAACCTTGAATAGCTGCAGCCTTTTCAGTGGGAAATCGTCTCTCGAGTTCTGTAGATTTTACCGGTGTTGTGCTGGTGACATATTTTGGTGCCAAAACATGCACAGAAGTGATCAGGCTGGTGGTCTCACAGGATACACGTCACACCCCTTCTGCTCACTAAATTTAGCTTACCTATAAACATCAGAGATCCCTCAGGTCTATAATCTAAAACAGAACAGATTCTTGTGTTGATTTAAGGTAGACACTCATTATTATGGAATGTTTAGTGACTCTGGTTAGTGCTTGTTACATTTTCACTGTGTTCTTTCTCTACTTTGCTAATCTGGTAAAGATGCTACAGGAGCCTGTCAATCATGATGTCACATCCTCTCTTTTTAACATCAAATTACGCATTAAAAACAAGCTTTTGAGAAAAATTATATCTTGCACATAAATCAATATAACAACGAAGTGCGCTGCAGGACTGAGAGGTTCAGGAGGTCGTATAAAAACGGATCTTGCTAATGTGCACTGTATTAATACTACTGACAGTAGCTTTTAACTTATTTTATTCACTTTTGTTACCTTGTTGATGTTTTTTACTTTACTGCCTGACTTTGACAGTGCTTGGTTGTGTATGGCACACACTGTATGCCACTGAACAACCGAATTTCCCCTGTTGGGGATGAATAAAGTATCTATCTATCTATCTATCTATCTATCTATCTATCTATCTATCTATCTATCTATCTATCTATCTATCTATCTATCTATCTATCTATCTATCTATTGCAGAAAGCATGTTTGGGAAAAGAATATCGAAGGTGCATTTTAATTTTCTAGTTTGACCCAAGTCCCATCTGTTTTAATGGAGGAGGAAGGCTTTAAGATCTATAGAGCAGCCACTCACAAGGAGGACCTCTAAATGTTTTGACTTTACTATCAGGGAGAGGTTGTGCCGTCCATCTTCTGATACAGTCTATGGTTTGCTCACTCACAAAGTTCAAAGCTGTTAACCACTACTTCGCCTCTTGGCTGACTCCTTGATCATCAGCATATCAGCATCAAATATGTACACTTATTATTTCCAGCATCAAATGTTTTAAAGGCTCCAGCAGTTTCTTTATATGATGACATTTAAAGAATCTGTCTTCTTCCAAATTATTATTGTCTGCTTTTTATCATTTCAGCGGGACGAGTGACCACCAATGAAGAGCTAGAGGACATGTTGGAAAGTGGAAATCCATCCATCTTCACCTCGGATGTAAGTTCTCTCATTTTACTACTGTACAGCCTTTGGTTATTGCTGGGTTTATAGCTTATACTGCCATCTAGTGGTGATGGAGGAGTAAATCATCAGGGATGGGAAAGTTTGCTGCCAGTTTGTGGTTCCTGTTTTTTGCACACAGGTGGTAACATTGTTTATTTTGGATGAATTATTTAAATATGATTCCTGTTTTCCAGATAATTTCTGATTCCCAGATCACTCGTCAGGCCCTGAATGAGATCGAGTCTCGACATCAGGACATTATCCGTCTGGAGACTAGCATCAGAGAGCTCCATGCTATGTTCATGGACATGGCAATGCTGGTAGAAACTCAGGTACATCTAAGCAGATAATTCCAATCCTTAAAACTGAGAAACTTACCATATGTAATCCTATGAGACAGTGTCTTCACTTCTGCGTCATGATGCTTCCTCACTGGTATATCAGTGTGTAGCTTCTACATTTTTTTTTATCTCCACAAATAAAAACCTTCTGATTCACTTATGTACAGGGTGAAATGGTTGACAACATTGAGAATAATGTCTCCAATGCAGCTGAATACATTTGTAGTGCAAAGGAAGAGACCAAAAAGGCATTGAGATACCAGAAGAAATCCCGGAGGGTATGTGCTCCTTTCTAATTCTGTTGTGTGAGATTGTCATGAGTAAACAGATTTGTAAATATGAATTATATTCAGTTGCACATGTGACACTTTAAAAAGCTCTCTCTTTCACTCTGCAGAAATACATTATCCTTGCCTTTGCTCTGTTGATCCTGCTTGCTGTCATTGCACTAATTGTTGGCCTGTCTGTTGGACTAACCAAACCCCCTGTCTGAGAACTACTGAGGTAACGCTTCATCCACATTCAGTCACTCAAACACAACAATCATCCATTCACCTGCTGTTTATACGTCTGTAACTGGCTGGAGGGGCTTAGCTGTTAAATGGTTTAAAGGATTTTTTTATGCAGCGCCTCTGACTCCTCTTTTCTTCTATTTTCTGACAGAAACTTCTCCGCCTTGCCATGTGTGGAGCTGCAGGTCTCCTCCTTTTACTCATCATATTAGTAGGGACCTTTGAGTGATGGATTTCATGGTTCACAAACACTCAGCAGCAGTCAGCTCCTGTGGTGATGGAGCCAAAAACAGCTTTATTATAACACAATAGTAAGTCATAACAAGTCATTCACTGTCCAACAGCATTACGGAGAGGATCTCACAAATACTGATCTGCTTACGGGTAACATCATACCTCATGATACACTGCTCTGGAGCTAGAGTGAGGCTCTCTTTAGAAGATGTACCTTTACATATGCGGTGACATAATACACAGTGATAGCACATCAGATGTATACACTGGTCGACAGTCTGTATTGCTGCCATTCTAACATGTGAGTTGTGAAATAAATTTAAAATGTGTGTCACTGTTGGACCTTTCTTGCTCTACTGACTTTAAAAGTATAGTTCAATGTTTTGGTGAAAAGTTTATTCAACCTCTTACTCAAAGTAAGATGAAAAATTGAAACCACTTTCATGTCTATATGGAAAACATTAGGGTAGACTAGCAGTCAGTTAGCTTAGCTTTGTTTAGCTTAGCTTAGCATTAAGACTGGTAACAGAAATAATTTGCATAACTGTGTCCCGAAGTTCCACTATAAGTTTTACAGGAGGGTTAACATGCCAAGTTATTTCATGGCAAAGCATAGTGACTTCATGGAGTCTTGTTTTCATTCTTAAAGCTGCTGTTGGTAGTCGTAGAGTAAACAACTGTTCAGAGAGAGGGACTTCGAATGTCAACACTATCCCTCCCAACCGGACTACCACTTAGCCCCTCAACACAGATCGGTGTGTGCAGTCATGATAGTGCTGGACTCATAACCAATCGGAGGACTTTGTAGGGGCCGTCCCTTAACCAATCAGGACAGAGGATTGGAGATTAGCTATAATTGGTCCGTCATAACCAAGGGAGCCGGCTCCTCCCCTGGTGGTGAAGCTTTCAGCAGTGTGTCTGCCCCCTGGTGGATGGCTGCAGTATAGGTCAACAAATCTGTCTCCCCTGTTCCTTTGAATGGGGGAGCTGTCAAACTTTAAAAAATAAATACACGTACGAGTGTTTCTCACATCCGTATGCTGTGGTGATATGTAGTTATTATTTGACTGTTTTGTGTCCAAGGCCTCTTTTTCCTGAAAAGTTTCTTTTTCGTTAGTTATTAGAGTTTAAAAAAACGGGGTTTTACTTCCGGGTTTCCTTTGATTCACAGCCACCGTAGAGGGGAACTTCAAAGGACACACAACGTCTTGTGACGTTACGCTGTAGGGCGGAGCTCGTTACAGTGGCTCCACAGGCTCTGGCTGCACAATGGCAGCGCCCAGGAGCGGGATTTTTTGCCTTCAGAACCGTACAACGGGAACAGGCGGAGCAACGCTGTCCATTTTTATTTACAGTCTATGGTCCAAACGGGAAAGAGGGGACCTTGTTAAACACAGAGATTTCGCAATAGTCTCAAATTACTCCACTTACCGATGAGTAACGATGGGCATTATGACCTTTTCTCCAAACCCAGCAGAAAAAAAGTAACGTTTTTTACACCATTCCTACCATCAGCAGCTTTAAGTAACCAGGCATCAAACAGAAACTCCTGGAGGTAACCCTTCTTGCACACCCTCAGGGAAACCCACAGTCTCATTTTACACTAATTTAGTGTACAGATTAAATTAACAACATATCAAGCTGACCCTAGAAGTGATGGAAAGCTGGTTTTATCACCTTGAGACAGAGCCTAGCTAGAAGTTACCATTTGTTTTCAGTTTTTAAACTAAGCTAAGCTAATCAGCTGCTTGCTACAGCCTTATTAAAGAGTTATCGTCTCGTGATCCTACCCTTGATGAGGAAGCTATTTCGCCAAAATGTTAAAATATTGTTTTAATATTCAAAAGATATTGTGCAATTATTAATCGATCTATAAACTGACTGTAAATTGTGTTTGGATGTGCTAGCATATGCTCCTAATGTTATCTTGTCATTTTGTTTATACACTGTTACTCATGTGAATTGAATGTAAAACTGACATGACTCAGGAGAATCCAAGAAAGAGAGCTGATGTACTTAGTCACAAGTTACTTTCAGATTGATCAATTGAAATCACTTTACAACACATCTCTAAGTAACTTATGTGACGTGCCTTCTTTATATTTCATATTAGACCTTAACTTATTGAACTGTATTCATCACAGTCACCGGTGTGTGATGACTGAAGAGTTGTGAAAAGTCATGCAGCCGCATTGAACTATTGAACAATGTTATTTCAGGAGCACACTTTTCTTTCATACTTGTAAATCTTGTTGATTTCTTTTTCAAGTTATTTTTTTTTGTACTAAAAGACAATTAATTGGCAATGTCATTAAAAAAGAAATAACCCAAAGTCTATGGGGATTGTATTGTTCATTTCCTTTCATGAAGATAATAAATTAAATATCTCAGTAAAAACTCACTTCAAATATTTTAAATTGGAGACCCCCCAGAATTTCTCCGACAGAGCTGAATTGATAGTCTTTGTTCTTTTAACCCCACACATTTGGTGTTTTTAGTTTGTTTACAGGAAAACAGAAAAAAGAGGCTGCTGTTAACTTCAGGTCTAATGAGCACTTTGCACAAAGCGCTTGACTTCTGTGTAATCAATCAAACAAGATTAGTGAAGAGAGGAAGTGAGTCTCCAGAAGGCAACTCCCACTCTGTCTTTGAATGAGATCAAAGAAAATTTAGAGGTGCACTTGGAGAACCAGTGAACATCCTAAAAATCTGCTCATGGGGATGTCTGAGGTCACTGAACAAGATATCTGAGATTTCAAGTGAAATTATAAAGAAATGTTAGACTTGGACAAAGAAGATGCTTTTTAATTAGCGTCCGTCAGGATAAGCTTAGAGACTTGAAGTTGTGCTCATTGAGGACTAACTATGTTTGAATGATATCAAATAAAACATGTTGTGTCTTCAGCTGTCAGCAGTATTACTGTGTTTTGTTTTACAACAGTTTGCTTCTTGGTTGTTTAGTGACTGCTTACTTCTGGACATAGCCTTTGTCAATGAGCATATTTTTTGACTAACTTATTTCATTTAGTATAATACATTTATAAAAACATATTGAAATAAGATTTCTGTCCTAAATTCTGCCTCATCTCCAACACCTTAAACAGTGCTCTTTCTATTTGCCTTGTTTTTAATGATCATGTTATTATTACTGGTCTTTAAAAAGTTTATTTGATGCATTTTAAACTGATGAACAATCAAATTATAATTCCCATCATTAAAAACCATTGTTGAGATAGTGATTGTTATTCGCATCCTTATTGTTATTCTTCCTGTTATTTCTCCTCCTTATTTCCTATCATTTTGGATTGAGTGAAAATGTCCCTACAGTATGATTTAGTTTGATCTCACCTGTTAAATCCACTCAAACTGCGTCAGTATAACAAACAGTTTTAAAATATGTACATACAAATAATCTTGTGCACATATTCCACCTGGTAACCAGGACTCAGCTGTTGCAATTGTCTGTGGATCCTTTTGATCCAGTGAAAAGTGTTCACAATGAATGTAATTAAATCACTGGTTTTGTTACAGAGTCTGCTCTGAAGCAAGTTCAGATCTACACATGAATGGTCTACTACTCAGACAGGACTAGTGTTACAATTTCGCTAAATTCAGTACCATGCACTGTTCTTGCTATAATCTTCAAACCAACCAAATTATTTTGTGCCTTTCTAAGCATATCTTCTAAACCCTTTATTATTTCTGGTTGACAGATTAACTGATAAACTTGACAACAGCACTAAAAAGATAACTTTGTGTGTCCTATACTTCTGCTTATCTCTACAAGGCCAAATATACAGTCCATCAGAATAATCACAAATATATCATCCCTCATGACAAAAAATAAATAAGGACCTGCAACCCAACCCTGAGGTGTTCCAGTTTTTAAACTAATTTGGTTGCTGTTCCTGTGTTAATCTGGTTCTTCCACTACAGCAACAAAACAGAAATATACTTTCTCTGTGACTCTCCCTCTATAACATGTCACATGCTTTTCAACATCAAATACACTGCTGCCACTGTCTATCTATTTACTTCAGCCTTTCTTATCTCATCCCCCAGACATGGTACTGTATCCATAATCTGCACTGGTTCAGTGCCATCTTAACACTTTTTCTTAAGTTACTCATTATTACTAAGATGGCTTTCTAGAACATCTTATTGTCATACCGAAAAGTGCAGTAGTATTTCTGTATTGAATAAAAATGATTCCTTATGCATTCCAACTTATAAGCTTTATTTCGGATTTTCAGCTAGTTTACATTTGTCGTCCACTTACTCTTTTGTATTTTCCTTTTTTGGACTTTAATACAACTAATATTAAAACTCAAATGTTTGATGTCCACATACTAATGTATTTTAGAAGAGGTCTATCTTTCCTGAGCATTCATTTTTTCTTTGTCTTTGCTTTATTTTTCAACCAAATCCATCTGCATAGCAGTGGATAGCCCACCAATGCACGATTTCCACGTGGCGTCACACAATAATGAGACCGCTCCCTGGGGGGCAAGAAATTTGCTTCCTACAGTGTCATGATGAAGGAGCATTACAACTCTGCTGCCAACTAATTGTTCAAAACTTTAAATTTTCACTTTGACGTGCTAACTGACGAGGAGACGGGCCCGGATTGTGCCTTTAAAGCAGGGGTTCCCAAACTTTTCAGCCCACGACCCCCAAAATATAGATGCCAAAGACCTCTGACCCCTACTGTCCCTCGAAGTGATTAAATGTTGTTTCGTACTTCATTTACTTCAACTTCAAAATTAATTTACCTTCATAATTAACTGTTAGCTTACCCTAACTGTAGGAGTCATCTGGCAACAAGGAAAGGCAGAAAACTAATGAAATGTACTTATTTGCAGGGTTTTATTTAAAATGTAACTACATTTTTTGTCAATATTTTTACAATAATGGGTGAAATAAGCAATTTTAGATTACTTAAAAAAATATAAAAAACTGGAAGACATCTAGCGACCCTCCATTGGTGTCCCGCGGCCCCTCAAGGGGTCCCGGCCCACACTTTGGGAAACCCTGCTTGTATTAGTCGTTGTTGTTATACCTGGTAGCGCCACAAGGTGGCGCCACATTTCTGAGTAGGCCGATTACATACAGAGAAGTTGCTCCTCCTGAGCCCGCAGAGTTTTTGTATGTAGTCAGAAGGAGACGCGCTCTCTGTCTGTTCCTCTAATGACGAGCTGGTGTAAGCTGTGCCTATATTTCTATTTGTCCTGTGTGCTGGACGAATATAGTGCCGTGGAGACCTGGCTGTGTACGGTCGACTGTTAGTTTCTGTTTAATTAACTGCCGTGTAGAAATCCCCACTCTGTCCACTTTCATCTGATGCTACTCGCTATCTTGGGTCAGTTGCTACCTGTTACGACCGACCGCTAGCTCTCTCTACCTACACCAGCTGACGTTACATGCTCTAAAGAATCCCATTTGAGAAAGAAACTCCCGAGTGGAGAATGTAGTGGATTAATGCCATTAGACTTTCTACTTTCCATGGTGTGAGAACTAAATAATGGCAAGCTAACAAGTCGTTCACAAATGGTAAGTTGAAGTAAACCTGAGTGCATGAACTGTTGTGTATGTTCACTTAATGTGGTGGTCTGTGATTGGTGTGCTGGGACCAATGTAAACAACTCCAGCGGTAACTAGCGAAACAGCTGATAGCTCGCTGTTTTCACAACATGACACTTTTATCCTGATGTAGTGGAAGCAGTGCTCCTAGTGTTGGTTTTAATTGTTGGCCTTGAATGTAGCCTCTCAAAAGTATGAAAACTCCTCGCCTGGTCCAGCCCCTCAGGTGAACCGTAGCACCTGTGGCAACATGGCTGCCTTTCTGTCTGGTTTGCCTGCTGGTTGCCACATGCTCCTTGTACTGAGGTAGGTTAAAAATCTAAATAATAATAATAATAATAATTCATAGAATTTATATAGCGCTTTTCTAAGTACTCGCTTTACATAAGGTGAAACTAAAAAATATAAGATATAAATAAAACAAAACAGGGACAGAGGTGGGGCGGGGGGAGAGGTCATGTGTTGTATGCTTTTTGGAACAGGTAGGTCTTGAAGTGGCTTTTAAATGAGAGGAGAGAGTCAGTGTTGCGGATGTGTGGAGGGAGAGAGTTCCAGAGTGGGGGCAGCGATGGCAAAGGCTCTGTCCCCCAAGGTGCGGTGCTTGGACTTGGTGATAGGGTGATTATTCCATGCTTGTTTTTAAGTAATTTTGCATTTACTTACAGCTAACAAAGTTTAATTTTGTCCTGGAATCGCCCCCTTTCTGCCTCGGGTGAGCTGGTTCTATCCCTAATCCTAACCCTAATCATAACCCTAACCCTATCCCTAACCCCAACTCTATCCCTAACCCTAATCATAACCCTAATCCTATTCCTAACCCTAACCCTAATCTTAACCCCAACTCTAATCATATCCCTAACCCTAATCCTAACCCTAACCCTAATCATAACCCTTACCCTAATCACAACCCTAACCCTTATCCTAAACCTAACCCTTATCACAACCCTTACCCCAACCCTAATCACGACCCTAACCCTAATCCTAACCTGAACCCCAACCCCAACCCTAACCCTAATCCTAACCCTTCTCCTATCCCCAACTCTAAACCTAACCCTAACCCAAACGCTAACCCCAACCTTAACCCCAACCCTAATCCTCACCCTAACCCTAATCATAACCCTAACCCTAATCAGACCCGTAACCCTAATCCTAACCCTTATCCTATTCCCAACTCTAAACCTAACCCTAACCCTAATCAGACCCGTAACCCTAATCCTAACCCCAACCCTAACCTTAACCCTAATCCTAACCCTTATCACAACCCTAACCCTTACCCTATCCCCAACTCTATCCCTAACACTAATCTTAACCCTAACCCTCTCCCTAACCCTTATCCTTACTGTAATCATAACCCTAACCATATTCATACCCCTAAGCATAACCCTAATCCTAACCCTAATCCTAACCCTAACCCTAATCTTAACCCTGATCTTAACCCTAAGCCTAATACCCTAACCCTAACCTTAATCTTAACCCTAACCCTAACCCTAATCATAACCCTAACCCTAATCATACACTTAACCCTAGCCCTAATCCTAACCACAGCCCTAACCCTAACCCTTATCACAACCCTATCCCTAACCCTAAACTTAACCCTAACCATAGCCCTAACTCTAACCCTAACCCTTATCGTAACCCTAATCATAACCCTAACCTTATCAAACCCCTAACCCTGGTTCTGTTTTTTTTTTGCTTGAGTTTGGTTCTGGTTCTGTTTGCCTGACATGGTTCTGATTCAGTTTGCTTGAGTTTGGTTCTGGTTCTGTTTACTTTACTTGGTTCTGGATCTGTTTGCTTGAGTCTGTTTCTCGTTCTCTTTGCTTGAGTTTGGTTCTGACAGAGGTTCTGTTTGTTTGAGTTTGGTTCTGGCTCTGGTTCTGTTTGCTTGAGTTTGGTTCTGGCTCTGGTTCTGTTTGCTTGAGTTTGGTTCTGGCTCTGGTTCTGTTTGCTTGAGGTTGGTTCTGGCTCTGTTTGCTTGGGTTTTGTTCTGAATCTGTTTGCATGAGTTTGGTTCTGGTTCTGTTTGCGTAAGTTTAGTTCTGGTTCTTACCCTAACCCTAATCCTAACCCTAATCTTAACCCTAACCCTAATCATAACCCTAATCCTAATCCTAACCCTAACCCTATCCCTAATCCTAACCCTAACCCTAATCATAATCCTAACCCCAAACCTAATCTTAACCCTAACCCTAATCATACCCCTAACCCTAACCCTAATCTTAATCCTAACCCTAATCATACCCCTAACCCTAATCCTAATCCTAACCCCAACCCTACCATTAGCCTTAATCTTAACCCTAATCCTAACCCTAAACACAACCCTAACCCTAACCCTAATCTTAACCCTATCCTTAACCCTAACCCTAACCCTAATCACAACCCTATCCTTAACCCTAACCTTAACCATAACCCTAACCCTAACCCCAACTCTAACCCTATCCTTAACCCTAACCACAACCCTATCCTTAACCCTAACCCTAATCTTAACCCTAACCCTAACCCTAACCCCAACTCTAACCCTAACCCTTATCCTAACCCTAATCATAACCCTAACCCTTATCATACCCTTAAACCTTACCTTAATCCTAACCCTAACCCTAATCCTAATCCTAACCCTAATCTTAACCCTAAGCCTAATCATAGCCTAACCCTAACCCTAATCTTAACCCTAACACTAACCCTACTCATAACCCTAACCTTAATCATACCCCTAACCCTAACCCTTATCATAACCCTAATCCTAATCCTAATTATCCCTTAACCTAATCATACCCCTAACCCTAATCCTAATCCTAACCCTAACCCTAACCCTAATCCTATCCCTATCCCTAATCATAACGCCAACCCCAACCCTAACCCTAACCCCCCCCCACACACACACACATTTTTAATTTTAAATCACCTTGGACTGGAAGTGTCTTTTTAATATAAAATAAACATCATATTGTAATAAACTTTAATACATCTCCCTAAACTGACTAATTTACCCCCTTACCGCTACAACTAACCCCCTTCTCTTCACAGATACTCCCATTTTAAGTTGTCAATAAATTTACATTTTCTTTTGAACCACGTCTCTGTCTTGATTCAGTTGTTGAATCTGTATTGCCTTTTTATTTATCAAGGTGTTTGTATATTTCCCCAGGTGACGTTGTCGGATCAGTTACATTTTTGTTTCTTCTTTATCATATGGCAAACCCTTAGCCGCCCCCTCCACCTTGCCACAAACAGATTCCAAAGCATATCTTATATCCTTATTTGTATTTTGTAATATCATTGAAGTGGAAGAGTTAAGCATGGAGACCTGCAACAGAGATAGACCTCCCACAGTTCAAATTGTGCCAGTCATCAAGTAAAATAAGATTAAGATATTAAGAGATTAAGATATACTTTATTGGTCCCCCATTGGGGGAAATTCTTTTGTTAAAGCAGCTTACAACACGGGACAGGGGAAAACAACAGTGTACTAACATAGTTAAAAATATATAATAATAATGATAGCAATGATAAAGGTAAAATATAATAAAATAAGTTATGACAATTATTACAGATGTATACACATTATGTACACTTCTATCAGATGAATAGATAGGTATGTTATTGCAGAAATAAAAATTGCACCAAGTTATTTAAAAAAAACATACACAGTATGAAGAACAGTGCGATTCAGATGGATACAATAGTTATTTTTGAATGTGCCAAGTCACAGTAACTGCCATGTAGTGGCATAGCATCAGTTTTACAGTGGATCACTTCTGTGCTCTAACTAAGGGAGATATTCTAAGTGACTACTTCTATTTGAATACAGCTTTTGGCTTCCTTACTTTCCTCTGAACACTTGCATGTTTATTTCTCTCATGGCTTATGGAAGTTACTCAGCTACTGGAGGCAAATGTGTCATCTAAGCATTAGGGGTGAGTATTGCCAAGAACCTCACGATACGATACGCATCACGATACTTGGGTCATGATACGATAGTATCACGATATGTCACGATATCACAATATAGTGATATATACTGATATTTTACACAGTAAACTAAGAAAAAATACAGATGGTGTAAATCACTCAATATTACTCAAAATTGAAAGGACAAATTAAGTCAAAACTCTATTTATTTATTTGATTATTTATGTATTGCACATATAAAGGAACAAAACAAACATTGCATGTTCAATAACACGAGCCAATATATAACAGATAAAATCCAATAATAAAATTAACCACTAACATGTTATGTGCAGGAGGAGCCAAAGACAAAGTATCAATGTAGAAACAGAATATCTACATACAAAACAAAAAAAAGATTAATAAGAGGGAGTAATATTTAAAACAGTGATGAAAAGAAAAGAAGGGAAAGTTAAAAAAAACAAACAAAACACAAAAGAACAGAATATTTAAACTATTTGATTGAAAACAAATTTTCCACTTTGTTGTTTTTGAAATACTGAAGTTGTTTTTTAGTTCAAACTCGGCTAAAATGTGATTTTTTTATTATAATAAAAATATCGATATTAAGAGTTGAAATATCGATATCCTGTTGGAAGTCAAAGTATCGCGATATATTGTTGTATCGATATTTTTTCACACCTCTACTAAGCATACAAAATCCTCACTGCTGGATAATTGGCAAGTGAAAAAACCTGCGTTGCAGTCCCTTAAAGTTGTGAGGAAATCTTCACACAATTTAGACTGTAAAGAAGACACTCTTGTACAGTGTCCACTGTCAAATGATATCTCCTGCCTTTAAATCTATTTAGGTAAAATGCATATTACAATTGAGTGCTTGCTTTTACTGAGATTTGTGCTGCCTTTGGAGGGAAGTCCATCAGCTGTTGGTCTCTTTTGCAGTCATATTGGAGCACACCATGTGTTAGCTGAACTGTAACTGATGACAGGACCTCTGGATGTGTTAAAATGCTGCCTCATTTCTGCCGGAGCGTGGCTTATCCTACACCCGAGATAAGTGGTCGCAAAATGATGAAAAATACTTGATTTGCAAAGTTTTATTGGTTTTGTAGTTAAATCTAACCCCCGGCTCAAAGGAATCTGTTTTAATATCAATGAAGACTATAATTAAGCCTTCCAATTATGGAGACAATCTAAACTCTTCTACATTCCGGCACCATGAGTTCTTCTAACTAAGAAGTTGAATGTTTTGATCCCAAATCACACGTTTTTTTTCACCCATATTTTTCCATTGTTAAAACAGCACTTTGCAAATCCATATGAGAAAAACAGCTGTTTGTTTTCATCATCAAAACTATGAAAATATGATAGTTTTGAAAAATTAAACTTATACTTTATTCATACAATAGCTTTTTGACAAACAGCCTAATCCTGTTTTTCTTTTTCAATCTCTAAAAGGCCATTTTAGGAGGTTTTATGGTTTATGTATTTCCAGCGGCAGCTGTGCTGTCTTTTCCTGTCTGTACTGACAGTAATCCAACATCCATTATTATGTAACTCTGCTGGATACAGATATTTATAATCTGAACATGCTGGAGTTATGACATCACCCAGCACTGCTGACCATGACGAGCGTTTGGGGAAGCATGCAAACCGTTCTGTCATGGTAGGTTATTGCTCCACCAAACAGGAAATGTATCACTGAGGTGAAATGTGATTGATGCGTGGCTTAACTCGATATCCATTTTCGTGTACCAGGGGACAATGGGTTGTCAGAAGACTTGCAAGGTGGAGAAACTCCTGAAGCAGCCTCAGAGGGAAGTGGTGTGGAGCCAGAGACAAAGGTTAGCCACAACCAAGAAGAACGGCCGGATGAGGGACACAGATAAGGTGAGCTTGATATGTTGTTTTCCTGTGTGTTGTTCGCTTTCTATGAATAAGCATTGAATCAGCCATGCATGGACACTAGCAGGGTAAACACTTGTTGATGCCTGCAGCCACTGTGTGACCTTACTCTGCACTCCTCAGCCAAGGCTCTTGACTGTCACCAAGGCTCATCATTAACAGATGCAACCATATGTGGCCTTCTGAGATTGTAATTTAACCGTTTATTACAGATGATTTAGCTACCAAAAAAAAAAGACATCCTAATGCTTTATTATTGGTGCTGTCTGCTAGTTGTTAAAGAGATTAGCTGCATTGCATTATGTAATGTGCGTATTAGTAAAATAAAAACATCAAATATACAGTGACAACACATTCATTGCATTTATGACCTTTAATGAGTCTTTTCAAATTTGTAGATAACATTCTTATTTGTTTAGTGACATGTTATTTTTAAAGACTAGTGAGCTGCAGGTTAAATATTTTGAATTTAAGAGATGTAATAAAATATACTGCATAATGACACAAACAAAGACAATAAGTTGAATAGTTACTGAAGTCTAGAAGCTCTGATAGTGTTTTTTTTCTCTCACAGTTTTGGTTCTTGCACTGAACTGGTAGGGCATTCATTTGTGCATTAGATTCACAGGTACGAGTCAATAATAAATCAATACTCATTTAAAATTGCCGTCACTGCTCTGATAGTGCCGACCTCAGATGATCCAAAATGGAACGTACTCATTTCCAGATGCACAACATGCAGCTGGGTTAGTAAATAGCCTGAGTAGCTTACATCAGCACCCATGTGCAGATTAACATTTAGTCTGTTATTACAGGGTGGTTTGCGTTTTTATATTGTCAGTGCGTGACTGTGAGAACCTGTTAATGGATGTGGTGGATTTTAGAAAGGGAACACTAAACCCATTTAAGCTGGTTCAACTTAAAAACGTAAGATCCCCAGCTGCATTAAATACACGAGTCAACCAAACCTAACTTCATCAATTAGTTTGAAGCTTTCTGAGTTAGAATTATTGAATGCAAGAGAACTATTGAAATGCAGGTTCAGTCACTGAGAAAATAAATGACAATTTGCTTTACGTGAGCATTTTGTTAGTAGCAAGAATTGGCTCTACATTTGATTTGAAGAATTGACAGCTTGTCAGAGGCTAAGTCTGTGCCCCTACTAAACTTAAATGTAAACATAAAAGATCCCTCATGTGGGTACAGTCTACAGCAGAACAACTCCTTGTATTGGTCTGAAGCAGACACTTATTGCTATATAAAGTTCAATGATTCTTGTGTCATTGTTTGTTAGGTTTTCTCCCACCGTTTCTCCTGTACTCTGCTAATCCACTAAGGAATGCTGCAGAAGCCGCTATATAGAGCTGTTAATCATAATGTCACATCCCCTCTTTTTAAAATCAAATATCTAATTAAAATTAAACTTCTCATAAAAATCAGCACTTAGACATACTGTAAATCAGCACAATCAGAACTAACTATGCGTACCGAAATGGTTTAGTGCAGTCCTAAAGGTAATGCAAAACGTGAACACACCGCACACACACAGTGTGCGCAGGGTGTGGCGCAGGTATGTAACTTCGGTTTCAGTACAGTGGCTTTCTCAACAAATCACTTCAAAACATACTGAGTTTGTATAGTGTACTGATCCGAAGCCTCAAATTGTATACCGAACTGAACCAAATTTTCTTGCACAGTTATACCCCTAGTCACACCCCTATTTTAATTTTTTTAAAATTTAATTCCATCTGTTAACATTACGGAGGTCAGGTTTAGCAGGGGGAGCTCTTAATCTTTTGGCTTCATAGTCAGTGAACACTCCTGGTGTCCATTATAATATACAGTCAATGTATTCAATTCAATAAAAGACAACTAACAAGTTTATAAACAGTGACTGTGGGAAATTACAAGCACAGAACAGGGGGAGGGGCTTGGTGTTCCTGGCTCTAGTGTTAATGGGAAGTAGCCAACTTTAAATTAAACATAAATACATTTCACGTTAGCTAGCTTACGTTTTAATGTTTTGACACATGCAGCTGACAAAGGAAAAACATCTTCTTTTTGGGGGAAGAATGAATCTCATCAAGTTTATACATTTTAAATCCTCATAATCCCCAATATCCATTATCAAGCCATAGATCAAAGATATTATTTGCAAACATCCCATCAGTGGGACATATTGATACTTTTCACAGAATTGAAGAACTTGACTGATTACTTCACATGGATTCAATTGCTTAAAGTGACAGTAGGAGAGGAGAGTTTGTAGCCCAATGAGGTGTCTGCAAAGAAAAAAAGCAGGGGTTTGTTCTCACATACTTCTTTAGCTTACTTAGGAAATCCTCAGTGCACTGGCCTTGTCACAGATGATTGTTTTGAGAGTAGAGCTAGACAGGACTGAGGTTTGCAAGTACTCAGTGAAGGCTGATAAAGACAGCATCAGGGTTGTTTACTGTGCAGGTAAACAGCAGAAAGCAGGACAGGACCTGCTGTATAAAGAGTTTAACAGTAACTGAAGAAAGTGGAGCTGGTCTGAAGCCAAAAAGTTGACATTTATACCCTGTTAAGTAGAATGTTAGAATATATTTGGGTATATTTTTAAGGTAGACTTTTTTCCTGTTTGGTCATAATCATGAGAATTATTTAATTTCTGTATTTTTTATTACAAATTTTGTTTGACTGCGTCATGTAATATCTCCAAGTAATGGTGTTGTTGTTCTTGATTATTTTAATATGCTGCATCTCAATATAGAACTTACCTTAGCACTCAGTGTTGTTATTGCTGCACCTCATGCAGCCTTTTTTTTAATCTGCAGAGGCTCTCACAAAAGGGAATGTCAAAACAGTTGTTCACACCTCCGAATGTGTCTCACCCTGCTGAGTTAAGGCAGGCCTGGAGCTCCTGGTCTGCCTTCTGACGTCCTTTGACAGCTGTCTGAACAGGTTTTGTTCCCCCTAACATTACAAGGTAGGCAAGCGTCCTCTGAATCATTATTTAAAAAACAAGCAAACACGCAACCAGCAGCACAAGCTAGTTGGTGCACCTTACATAGCCCTGTCCTGCCTGGTTTGGCTCAGGCAGGATTTACAGCTTTGAATTAGCAGTTCATGAGTTAATTAAAACACTGTGTCAGTCCATGAAGCAAATGATGTGAAGCAGAAATATGGACTACATTGCTCTCCTTCATGAAGACACATTAAGACTGGACTTTCGAGGGTCATTCATATTATTCAAGAGCAAAAAGGAAACCTTCCGAGCAGTTTCACCTTTAATTCTACTTATTAGTAAATTACCCAAAGCATTAGAAGTAGATCTAATCTAAAGAGCCCATGGTGGCTGATGTATTGACAACATGAGGTGTGCTCTCTGGTTGTTGTGAGAGCTCAGCCCTCCCCCTTCAGTGTTTACACACCAGGTAGAGGGCATGGGCGGGAACATTTGACATCAGTCCTGTGTGATGTTGTGCTGCCTGAGTGTTAAACAGCCGCTGTGCAACATAAGCTCTCAATTGGGATTGCAGAGGTGGTCCTGCTGAAGGGGGGGAAGGACCATTCTAAACAGAGGTAAGGAGCTGCTGTGGTTGCTAGGCATCCAATGCTGAGGAAAGCATATCTGTTTTGGGCCCTGCTCCTCCTCTCTGCTTTTCCCACAACAGGGTGCAACACTACTGTCAGCCACAGAGGGCAGCCATACTGCACATGCTGAGCTGCTCTCCTTCACATCTCCCTGTTGTGAAAAAAAAAAACCCAGGATGGCCCAAATAATCCCCTTTAATACCCTTCTGCACTTGATTTCCTGACCTGTGATTGGATGGTAATTCTGTTTGCTGCTGTTTGTAATAGCTGATTGGTCTGGACCACCATGCAGTGAGTGAGGGTTTGTCAAGCCAAGCCTCCGGGGAGCCTCTGTGGCATAATGACCCATGACGAGGCGAGGCACAGTCCCTGTATCAGCTTTGCAGAAAAATAGCTGATAAACACTGCAACGGGACTGAGAGCACAGACCAAAGGGGGACGCCAGAAAACCTCACATGACCTTGCCAGCTTCAATCATGGCTGCTCATCAGAGGTGGTTAGGTGGGCAGGCGGGACGATGGAGCACGTGGCTGGAAGGGCTTCTGACAGGATTGCCTCTGACTGCTGAGAACAAGAGAAAGAATGACCAATTCTGATTAAGGAAGACGAAAGGCATCCTGAAGAGGGAGCGCTGCTCATTGCCGCTGCGCACTGCACTGCCTCTGCACCCCTGCGTGCCTGTGTCTGTGTGACTAAGCGTGTGTGTATGTGTGTGAGAAAGAGAGAGAGAGAGAAAGAGAGAGGGGAAAGGGGGCGTGTAGATGTGTGTGTGCTCTGCTGCACAGCCAGGGTAGTGTGAGCTGAGTGATGCTCGCTGGCCGTCTCTCTCTCTCTCTCTCTCTCTCTCTCTCTCTCTCTCTCTCTCTCTCTCTCTCTCTCTCTCTCTCTTTCTCCCTCTCTCCCTCTCTCCCTGCGCTGCCTGGCTGTGCCTCTTTCGAGCATTGATGAACCATTTTATGCTACAGAGCTGCCGTAGCCATCATCCTGGTCCAGTTGCCGGCTGCTTCTCTGTCCTTCCAACACATTAGGAAACACCTGCCACTGCATCACTCTCACAACAGCTGCTGCTAAGGTACTGTACCATCTACTGTCTGCTGTCAAACCGTGTGTTTTTCTGAGACAGGGCTTGTTGTGCTGCCTCTGCTGCAGGATCCCTGGATGCTGCTGCTGCTGCTGCTGCTTCTGCTGCTGCTGCTGCTACTGGAGGGATAAGGATCATCCTACCATGTATTAGACTCTTGACGGCTACGATAATTGAAATGTACTCTTCTCCCTATCACACACAAATGTAGCCCTCTATCTTTACATGCATTTCTTTACAAGAGGCTGGTCCTGTTTTGAGTTCCTGCTCAGAATATCTACATTAGACGGCACTGAGAGGAGTCAGAGGACATTGCACATCATTTGCATGCTGTAAGGATTCACTGTCAAACTGATATGTGGTCTGAATTTCCTGTCCTGAATGAAAACATGATGCAGGGATTTTTAAAGGAACACATCATTCTGCACAGCAGGAGCAGTGTGTTTATTGTCTGTCGGTGATATAACATCATTTCCCCGGTTGATGTTGGCTCTGGTTGTCACTGGCATGCCTGTCAGAGGATGCTCGCTATACAGTCATGCAGAAGAGATGTGTGTTTTTTAGCTCAGAGACACCATTACAGTCACAGAGTTGTGTGAATTATTTAGTATTGTGATTAGTAATCAGTAGACAGCATTTATTTGATATTAATCAAACTGCTTGGGTAGATTTTGTCATGCATTTCTGCAGATTATCCATCAGTATCGTGTACCAGTGTAGACTGATGGCATTGCAAGGCTGTCAAGACAGCAGCTGATACTGTGTGGTCGGTGTGTTTTTCTATCTTCACAAGCCAAAGAGGTGGTCTTCAGCATGCTTAAGTGTGTGTGCATTATAAATGGATGCAGAGGGCTGTATGGGGCATTAACAGATATGTAAAGGCTGTCAGTGTTTCTGCATGTCATATCATTAGTTGGCAGTGAGACAGGATCCTATAGGTGGCAGTCATGAGTGTAGAGGAAAAAAGAGTGAAGGCTAAACTGTGCAAAAATATGTTGTCTGTTCATGTGTGCACAGGTAAGGATGTTTTACCACCTCCCAAGGTCACTCATTTGAGGAGCTTCTATAATTAGGGCTGTCAGTCTGGACTTACACCCCAGGTGTGAGCGAGTGCTGTGGTGACAAACTCCCATTCATACTGTGGCTCCTCCTGCCCACCTTGACAAGCAGGCATGGTCATTCATCATTTTGCTAGTTATCCCTGAGCTGCCAGCAAGCGGCTTTTATCATCACTGTGCGCAGGAGACAGGTATTCATATTTCTAACCTAAATTTGTTTGCTCTGCAATGAGTTGATTACAAGGGAGATGGCTGGAGGGTGGTATTGATAGCTGTGGGTGAGCTCAAGAGGAAGGAAGGGTACTTATGAGCATCTCTGAAATCCAGCCCTGGGTCAAATGATATTTGCATAAAATACTTGGTATTTATTTCCTCCCTTGGGTTGCACTGAACGGATGTTCACTGAATGGGTGCTGCAGAGGGAGTTCAGAGATTTTGTCTGCCATCTCAGAAAACTATACTGGATTTAAATTAAAAGGCTTTGTTTTTTTTCTTACTTTAATGAAGCCATCTGTTATTTGTGCATATGAAGATGAAGATCCAAGACTCTGGATTTTTTTGAAAGTGTCACTGGGGAGTTTTCAAATATCATGCATTTACATATTGGCAATTATTTTGTTTTCAGGCCTGATTCAAGTCAGTTATTTGAATTGCGACCAATTTTAATGAGTAAGACATTTAAAATTGAGTGACTGATTTTTTTGGCTGATTAGAGAGCAAACAAGAGCTGTGAACACAACACTTACATGTTACACCTTTATTACACCACATGTTAGCTGCTCACATCTGTCAGACACAGAGCAACATTAGCATCATGCGGGGTCATGCTTCTGTCAACCCAGCATCTCCTTATAGAAATATCTTGCTCCTATATGCTAAATGCTCTCCTGTTGTCACCCTCTAGTCTCTTCTATGTATATCTGCCACTGTGCAGGGAGTTGGTGATGTAAAGTGGATTTATTAGAGTTTTTTTTTTCTTCACTGAAAACAGCTGCTGGGTCTTAAAATGAAGCTGAGAACAGTGAAGTTTTGACTGTTTAACTTGAACAATGTGCTAAAATACTCCAAAATGCCCATTAAGAGGTTAGAGTTGCAGTAGTTTGGTGACATTTCTCTGTGGGTTCATCACTTTAGTTGCCAGTAGATATTCACTCCTTTGTAGAATAAGGTTTAATGAGCGCAGCATCACAGTTGAAATAAACACGTCATGTCTTTCTATGGAATAGTTTTTAAATGATTGAAAGTCTCTCTGTATTACTGAACACACACAGTACTTGATATTACCTTATTGGTATTTCTTGCAGATGTATACTTTCCAACACTGTATGTGTCCGGTTATGGCCATGCTGGTTTATGAGTTTGGCAGTGATTTTAATGTGAAGCTGGTCTGTGTAGATCTTTATTAAAATGACTAACACTTTAAAGGCCACATCATGCAGCATGTGCATGAATGTGCAACCTCATATGGTGACACAGTTAGCAACCCTTTTGGCTAATGCAGATGGTGCACACAGCTAGCAGTTGGAACTGAAATTGTAATTAGGAACAAATTGATTGGGTGGTGCTGTTGAAATCCCTAAAGAATGCATCATCAGTAAATACCTCTGTATGTGTCCTGTGGTACATTGCATGTCGGATATGCTGAGTTAGGACTGTCAGTGTGAAGTACTGTCTCCATTGCTAATGTTCATGACACCAAAGTAAATGGAGGAGTGCTGAGGCTCCGAACATGGCTGCTCAACGGAGGATGAAGCAGTGTGAGAAGAGCATGGCTCAGCATGCTCCTGAGTGACTGAAGCTACGCTGTAGTAACAGCTGGACTGTGCTCTTGGCGCCTGGATGTGGCCTGGATAAAGCACGTGACCTCGCCACAGTGTGAGGCATTAGTGATATGAACAGCAGGGTCCACGGCCGTTGTTACATAACACCATCTTCGCTGGGAAAGCTCTGTAAAGATGGCTCCGGGAGACTCAGTGACAGTGGAGTGAAAGTGCATTATCATTGTCAGCGACTGCATCGCTCACCCTGATTGTTGAACTGTCCCGTGCATGACAAAGCAAGCATGTGTCTGTGATGTGACCGGAGGATGCTTTCATGTGAGGGCAGATTTATGTACTTGGTTTCTGCTTTAAGCCTCTAGACTTGATCCATTTAAAACACATGCTCAGTGTACTCATGTTCTTGTTCATACATGTGTGTGAGTCTGCTTGCATGTGTGTGACACCAGGATGTGGGTGTTGCAGTGTGCATTAGAAAAAATGATTATGTGTATGTTTACATACAGCACATGTTCGTGTTAAAGAAAGCTCCTGCGGCTCAAATGTAATGTAAGAAGATATGTTGTGCCAGCTGTCGTCATGTCGACAGTTTGACTGACCGTTATAGTGTTGCTCTGACAGCCGAGAGTGACTAGCTGCTGACTGCAGCTGAGGTCAGAGGAGAGTAGCCAGTAATCACCTTAGGGATCTGGCTGCATTCATAATTGATTGTTCCTGGAGTTGATCAGGGCTGTCCACCCAGTCAGATGAAAAGCACTGATCTGGTGTAAACTGCACAAGATTAGACAAGCCCCTGAGTTGTAGCGGTTCAAGGGATGGGTAGTAGAAAAGTTTTTGATTGGGGTGCCAGTTTGGCCTATACTGGTTAAGTGGTGCGCCCCATGTACAGAGGCTACAGTCGGACGGCCCAGGTTCGATTTTAACCCGCCGCCCCCCTCTCTCTCTCTGTTTCCTGCACTGTCCACTGTTCTATCATCTCTGAATAAAAGCCACAAAAAATAATTAAAAGTTCTTGATCAAGGCTTGTAATACAATTAGCATCCATAATAATGATAAACCTATTCACCAGGTGGATCAAACAGCCCAGTGCACAGAAGCAGTAGCCACAACAGCGTGTTAGTATGCAGTTTTTGCTTTCATGTGAGTTAAATGCAGAACACAACAAATTTCCAATTCAAAGCATTGTTTTAGCTGATGATCAACAGAACAGATGTCCTCTATCCACCTTATTCCTAGCCCCCTTGATACGTTGTGTGAATTGTGAGTGTGAATTCTTGTGTGTTTTGTAACTAACACAGAACCTGCGATTTCCTCAGAAAACGGGATGGTTATCCTGATCTTACCTTATTGGTTCAGGGACTTAAAATAAGGGAACATCAACAGTTACACCCCAAACAGATTCTGTGATTATTCCTTTGTTTTGTATGTAGGATGAAATGGTCTCAGATAACTTAAAGTAGCATATTTCGCTCCTTTATTAGCTTCGTTATTGCAGAAGGTAAAATTCTGAATAACCTGAAAAGCTTATGATCAGTATTCACATTGTGATAAGGTCCATCTCATTCTCATTAAGGTCACCTTAGTGTTACAGTACAGTTCACAATTATTAAGAAATGAGAAATCATTACAGTTTTAACATAGTTTGTTGTGTTGTGTCTTGATGCTAAACCTATTTGGTTTTGTGTGCATGTAGTTTAGCTTTGATTTCTTAGAACATCTATAAAAATATTTTGCCTATTTGAACTGCATCAGGGAAAGTTAAATTACAATAGTTGCATACTTAAATATATTTTGCTGCCCTGCGCTCTGTACAGCAATTACCATTAACATTGCACCTAAACTCTATAAGACAATAGTGAAACCAGCATCCTGTCATTCTCCTCTCACATAAAATCAGAACGTTACCCAATGCCAGCCACGTCTTCTTGGACTCCTTGTGAAAACCGACTTTCAGAACCTCAACTGACTTAATCTTGCCCATGTCGGTTATTCATTTATCTTTTTTATAAATCTGTTAAATAGTTCATCTGTAGTTAGAATTGTTTCCTTCAGCTATTTTGTTACAAAGATAAGATTTGCACTCTTTCATTTGACAAAATAACCCAGTTTTTCTTTATTTTTGTATTACATATTTTGCATTTTTCCTTTATTAGATAGGACAGTGATAGAAATGTGGGGAGTACAAAGAGGGGGGGAGACATGCAGCTAGGAGTGGGAATCAGAAACTGGATCTGACTTAGAACCGGTTCCAATTGATCATTTCCATCGTAATTGTACATCTCAAATGTTATCGATTCTTCTTAACAATTCATTTCCGAAGTCACGTCACAAGACAGAACTCCATCAGGACACTTCTGCAAATATAACCTTCAATGTAGTTTGGTATCTGTTAAATAAAACTGTATTCGCTGAATTGAGGGTGAATTCCATTCAAAACAGCCGCTGTAGGTGGTTAGTCATGAAGGTTAGCCATCTTATCTCTACTTCGGCTTTGTCACCAAAAGCTACACACATGATCCTTTTCATAGCATTGCATTCCCGAGAAGGTGTATAGAGGGAAAAAGAGTGGCTAGCCTCCTGACTGCACACTTGTATTCACCAAGGGGCATTGGAGGGACATATCCTGATGTAACCTTTGCCTGTTTTTTCTCTTTTTTTAAGCGTTTCTTTCCCTCAGTCTGTACGCTCTAGTGAGGAGGATGACTCGTCTCTGGTTAAAATCTTGTACATTGTTCTGCGATGGAAGATTCGTACCTAAAAGCTGTCAGAGCTCCTAAAACAAGCTGTGCTAATGTTAGCGTCAGCTAAAGGCTCACCCTCCAGGGGAATTTCTGCCAAAGGGCATCAGAGAGAGACTCTGCTTTTTTCAGTCTTTTAACCAGCTTTATTTTTGTCTCCTGAGAAATTGAATACAGTTTTAAATGTGTAATGAAAAACACAAGAAGGTGTTGATAAACTACGTAATCTGGTTTCTTCAGGCCCTGATTTCTCGTTGTGATCTCGTCAAACTTAAGAGAAATATACATACATAGAAAAAAAATAGTAATCCCATGCTTTAACCATAATGGGCAGCCTTCTGTGTTTTTATGTAACAGTGATCCATACTGTATAAAAGCTTATTTCTCCATCAATCAATGCTCCCTCACTGTGAAATTGTGAAGTAATGTAAAAGTGATTGACTCTATAGAAACCAGTGCGGGGAATGTATTAATGTGACAAGGAAAAGCAACTGTCTGCACAGCAACAGGATTTGAGCTCGCAGCAGCCAGGCAAGACTAACAAGACAAAACCCACAGCATAGAGAGAAAATGAAGGACGGAGAGTTACACTGCTGTCTCTGAGCTGTCAGGGAGTTTGTATTTGTGGTCAGCTCGGTAAGGTAGGGCGCTGTTTGGTTCTGTTCTGAAAGGTTGACATTTATGCATAAGGGCGGCTGCTGAGGATGATTATGTGGATCTTGCCAAAATCCACAGGCAGTGATGATTATTTGTAAGGATTTGCTTTGTAATAAAAAGCTTATCCTGCAGGTTCAATCCCTGTCTCTGTCTCTGTCTCTGCCTTTCTGCTTACAGGTTTAGCTCAGTGTGTCTGCTGTGCCCTCGCTGTACCCGGTCTTTCTTTAAATAGCAGCGCCATGTTTAGTTTCTCTTTGCATAAACCTTAATTGGTTAAATTATACTTTTCAAGATGATACGGAATGATGTAAACCCTGATCAATTTGGTCGGCTTTTAGCTGACAACAGCAGACATCAATGAGGGATCCTCTGATGTCTGAGGTAGTTGTCGAACATCATGTCCACTGCTCATGTTCTTTACACCGACACGCTCTTCTCTGTGTATTGTCAGCCATGTTGGAGGTTAATTGCACATTCTTTGATAACATATTATTGGCAGGCAGTGCATCAGGCACACCGTGTCAGACAGTTAAAGGCCCACTTTCTGTTTCTGCAGCACTTTTAACATTGAGGATGATTAATGGAATGCTAATGTGCTCCAGCGTTAATTCTTTGTGTTTATGTGGGGATGTAATTGATTCTAATGTCCCGATCAAGTGGAATTTCACAGCAGATTACTGGAAAAAAAGGCCTGTTTATGCAGTGTGTGCTGCTGCAAAGGAAGTCCTATTTTGTAGTCATCAATCTCTGTTATCTGTATAATGGGACCTTATACTGTCCTGTGTGTTAGGCCCCTGTGGAGTTGGTAAGCCTGCCGTCCAATCCGCTGCCTGCATGTTGTCCTGCCATCGAACAGGGGCATAAGCTAATTGCATGAAGAAGCTGTAATAAGGTGGATTGAATTAGCTTTGCCCGGACTAAAATGAATTAAAGAGGCCGTCGTGACATACAGAGTCCCAAACTGACTCATTATACCCATTCAGTCATATATATCATAATACAGGGTATTATCGTAGAAATGCTGACAGTCGAGGGGCCACAACCCGACATGAGTTTGTGCAAATGATTTTATGCTGGAATAACAAACAGTTTCTAATTTAGTTTAATTAGAAATGCCTGCATGGAACTCTTCTTAATACGGATGAAAACAAAAAGCTAACCCCCGGCACCGACAATTATCACAAATAATGAGCTCGTGCTGTTTTAAATGTCATTCAATCAGATCCTATGTGCGTGTCTGAGCCAGCCGATCATGTTTGTTGTAATGAAATGTTTGCAAATGTTACATCTAAAATGTTGTAGTTGTAATAATTATGTAAAAGAAACATTAGTCCTGAACTTTCATTATTTCGTTCACTCAAAACATTTGGAGACAGCTGCAGCCCTGTCTAAACTTTATGTAACATTCTGTGGGTACACAGTATCAGCATGATTAAACTTGGTTGCCTCTTTGCCAACAAAGTAGGTGTGTTAAGTCATCAAGGGGTCATGTATTTAAACACAGTCCCAAGACAATGTAACTTGCATTAAAATGTGATGAATCTGTGCATGAGAAAGAGAGTGAATGGCAGCAGATGTTGGGGAGAAGAGCTTTTGAGCACCTAATAAAGTTGAAGTGGATGGAGAGGGTACATGGCTTTAGGAGCCGTGCCCTACAGCTGGAGTGCGGACGGAGCAGGACAGAGAAAGCCTTTGTCCAGATGTCTGTTTGTGTTCAGGAGGTTAAGGCACTGCCTCCCGCCATTAGAAACAAACACTAATTGCCCATTGGCCCCGGGTTGGAGATGTGCAGCTGGGGACATGTGGCTAAAAATAGCACAGCTTGTTCCCATGAGTGGCGGGCACACAGCACCATAGCATTAGTATTCAGCTCTAAAACATGGCATGGATTAAAAAGGTCATCTTTTGGCCATGGCTACAAATGTCAGGGTACAAAGTGAAACTAGCACAAAGCAGGTTAGCTGCGAGCAGCACCTCTGGGCTCGCCCACATTTGGACCAACCTACTGAACCTGCGTCCTCTGTCTGCACACTCTGTTTCCATGTGACATTTTCCTGTGAGTGTCATGACATCCTGCGTTTTGTTTGTAGCCCAGCAGCATCCACGCTTGTTCCCATGAAGCTTTCACCGCCATGCAGCGCTGGCCTTCCATGCTTGAGTCGAGTTACAGCTCTCCCTCTATGACACAAAAGCAGCATCTGGTTCCACCTGACTGGAGCTATGAATAATTGAAGAGGAGGCATTATTATTTCCAGCCAGCTCCACTAGCTTGGCAATAACAAGCAGTTTAGGTAGTGCTATCAGCGTCGCTGGCTAAGTGGTTGAGCATGGAGAGAGGATGTTATTTTACCTCGTTGGCATCTTATACTTGTGTGGGTTTGTAAGTATCTGGTTGAATGAGTGCTTAAGTGTTATTTTTGTTGATACACTAGGTCAACATGTTGCTTGGTTGTTTACAGATTTAGGAGTGTGAGTAAACATAGCTGTATGAAGCATCTGGCTGTCTTGAATAATACAATTAAGCAAACATTAGACCACTAGTTAATGTCAATGGCATGAACTTATAAATAAGCACAACCCGCCTGAACTATTCATTAGATTTTACGACCTATCCATTCTAAGAAGTCAATTTTCTATTCATCATTTGCATTGTTTTTCTCACCTGATTTGGAAACAGCTGACTTTATTCTTCATTTCTTGCAGTCCAGTAGAACACAGGGTCAATATGTGCTCATAGCTGCTGGTGGGCAGATAGTCCAGTAGATACCTTGTTATTCTTTTGTGAGACAGAACCTGTGAGGAAGAATGAAGGTTGAACTCGCTGTTTGCACTGTGAGTGTAGCCGTTAGCTGTTTTTCCACTCAGACCACCTGACAGCTCTGAGCAGCCACTCAGCTGCACTTAGAGATAGAGAGTGAACAGATTTCATCACTAGGGGGCCTTAGCCGCAGTGGTGGAGGGTTATTTGGAGGAATTTAGTCAGCCGAAATTTGTGAAATCAAACTGTAGTACTGCTTTTGTCAAAATGACCACGAACAATTGTGGAAAGGTTTAATTTCATATGCAATCCCACAGCGTTATTATGACTTCAGTGTTTTGATTTGACTGACTGTGTTCTTTCTGTCTCCTCCCACAGCTGAGAAATGAAGTTTCGCCCCTCCAGCTCTCAGGTGTGCAGCGTGTGGACAGCTTTCATCTTTTAGAGGCCAACAGCAAAGCTCTGAGACTCGGCCAGGAGACCCTGAGCCACCAGAGGCTAAAGCAGAAATTACTGGTGAGTTACAGAGAGATAAAGGCTTGTTGGTGCTAAACCAGGCATGGACTATTATCAGGGCATTGAAGATGGCTGTTGAGGCATTTTCTCTCAATAGTTGTTTGACTTTTGTGTCGCTCTTTCTGCCTTTGGTTGTGAACTCGTGAATCATGAGTTATTTTTCCTCCAGTTACTGGTTTAATTTTGAAATGAGCCATGCTCCCACCTCCTCGTGTTCTATTAGAATAATCAATGGGAGTAATTGGGGTCATAACAGCAGTTTTCTTGGTATTTCATGACTGCTGACCATTTTACAGAGAAGTGAGTAGACAGTGCCTCCAACTCAGGGCAGTGTGTTGAATCCTCTCTGCCTTAGGAGGAGGAGGAGACTGGGGCTATAAATGTTGTTTCAGACTGATCCATTGGCGAACTTAGCGTACATTTATTCATCCATATTTTTCTCATGAATCATATGCTTGGGGATAACATTTTTTCATAAATCACCAATGATGCTTGGGAACTAACATTTGAGTTTGTATAATCAGTTTGGTCTTTAAGGTTGTACTTGTTCAGTCAGTGCTACACAATTTAAAAGACAAGCATGGCGGCTTATCAGAGCAAAGTTGCCCTTGTGTTCCACAAAGACTCAAGCTTCACTTTAGAGATTCAAAACCTTTGGTGATAAAAGTAATCATACATACTGAAAACCAAAACCATCCTGAGGATGCCTTCTGCATATGATCTGACTTTAACACCGGCAGTCTGTACTGCACTGGGTCACTGAGTGAAGATGTTTTAATACCTTAAGCACATCGTCTGATACATTTTATACATGGGGCACATTCTTGGATACATCGGCATGCCATGAAATGATAAAAACTAACCTGAAGTGGAAAGTCTGTTGATGCCAGTATGGGAGCACCGGAGAAACTGACTGGGGCGGCTGTGATTCTGGAGATAAGGAGGTCATCAACTAGACAGAGGATTGGCAGTCTGATACATGGTTTCTCCAGTCTGCAAAACAAAATGTGTCTGCGAGCATGACATTGGACCTCAGATTGGTACTTAAGGCATAGGCTCAGTGTGTGAATGTGATTAAGTAAGATTCTGATGGGCAGGTTGGCACTTTGCATAGCAGCCTCTGCCATCAGTGTGTGTATGTATGTGTGAATGGGTAAATGTTGGCATGTAGAGCAGAGCAGTTGTTGAGAATGACTAGATACTAGAAGCTGCAGTTCATTTCCTGTTTATCAAACTCATACTAATGCTTCATTTTCTCACTTTTCACCTCTCATTTTCTCCCTCAACATTATGTTTGTTTACCACTCTACCTGTTCAGCGTCATTTCCTTCAGAGGAGACCCAGCAGCCATGTTGTTGAAAAATGCCTGGGACAGTAAACAGCAGGTTTCCAGAGCAGAGCGAGCTTTGTTTTCCTCAGGCTTTTTCCAGGCTGCGATCTCACAGTGGAGGCTGCTTGTAATTCCCTCGGCTTCCCCTGACGTCTGTGGTTCAATATGAATGAGCTGCATCGATTAGACCTCAGTGTGGTGCTTGCGCAAAGGGGATAAGTTGTGTGTGTTTGTGTGTGTGTGTGAGGGGCTTCTGGCTGTCTGTCCTGTGTTTCCTCAGCACTTCCCAGACAGTTGTTTTCACAGGGGGTGAAGTTATGGGTGACATGTTTTGGCTGAAACACACACTGAAGCCTCATTATTAGCAGCTTCCTCAGGCGTGAAATGAAACCTGATGTATGTTTCCAAGCAATCAAAGAGAGGAAAACATTTTAGTGGCTGCAATAACAGATGAAACTAAAAGTGTTATCAAATAGATTTCCTTTTTTTTTTTTTTTAACGTTACTGTGCACAAACACATGACACCCACAGCCTCTCCAGCCTTCTCGTCACACACCAAGAGTGTGTGCCTCTCTTGTTAAAGTCCCTCAGGTGTAGAGTCTGTAGGGATGCTAGGTTAGCACTGCTGCACTGTGATTATTTGCAAAATGAAGGTGGTGTGAACTTTATTTTTAAACCCTCAGCTTGCTTGTGACATGGCTACTTGATAATTAGCTTGTCAACATTACTCCGCCTTTACAGTCAGCTTTCCCCCAGCAACCAAATATAGGTAATAGAACCTGTTTTAAAAAGAAGAGCTTGAATGAATTTGTTAATTTGTGAAACTCCATAAAGATCCTACAATGATTCTGTGAAGAGGATATTTTGATTTGATTCTCTGCCTTGATTTGATGTCTTTATTTTGAACATATGGAGAAAAAAAACATACAAGCAAAAAAGAAGAAATAATAACACAAAAAAAATCAATCAACTCTATCGTCATGTACTTAAACATTTTGATTGTGCAAAGGGAGTAGGAAGAAGTAAAAACGTATCTTATCCTACCCCTTTATTCACTATTTTCTGTCATTACATGAATGCATTCCCACAAAGCAAATCCTCAAAAACTTATCTTCAAATTTACACGTACAATCCATAGACAGTATAATTAATGGACGTAATATCTGTGACATCACCCATCTGTTTCTGAAGCGCTGTTTAGAAGTCAATATATCAATTAAAGTAAACCATCAGTTAAAGAGGCGGGCTTTGAGCTTCCTCGCCAACAGCTACTGTGTTCCTGCCTGTCAATCAAGTCAGCTGTGCCTCTCATAATGAAAAACTTGTAGTATTAATATCTTTAATTGAAAGACATCAACCTTTTTCTTCCTCCTTGTACCTCATGAAAATCATTTCTTTATACTTCTTCTTAAACTGGATTATGTTTTGGCATTGCTGTAGCTCCATATTGAATCTCTTCCATAGATTGAAATAAAAAATGTTTCTTTTTAGTCTGAACACTCATAATATTTATAATTAACTCCTCTCTTAAGATATACCCCCCCTCTCTGTCAAAGAACATTCTTTGGATATGTCCTGGTAGCTGATTTTCCCTTGTTTTATACATTATTTGTGCTGTTTTAAAATACACAAGGTCAAATGATATCAAAGTTTTTGAGTTGAGGAACAATGAATTTGTGTTTCCACGGAAATCAACATTATGCACTAATCTGATGGCTCCTTTCTGCAGTGTTGAAAAGGGTTGCAGTGAGCTTTTATATGTGTTTCCCCATACCACAGTACAGTAACTGAGATACAGGGAAATAAGTGAGCAGTAGAGAATGAGCAGTGATCCAGAATGTTCTTTGCTTTGGCTGAAATTCCACAAATTTACTCTTAACAAATGAAACATGGAGATTATGTTTAAAGTGTCTTCTGTTCTTCTCACACTTCTAACATCTTTGAAGAAGGTCTGGTCATAAAAACTCCCCTTGTACTTTTGTTTGTTGCTGGGAAACAAACACTTCTGAAGTCGACATGCATCCTATCATGTCATCAAGCTGGTGTTCCACCGCTCAGTCAATAGAAAAGGACGGGTAGGAAGGAACAGGGGCTGGGAGGGCTGGGGGTGGTGTTGTCAGGCCCCTCAAGTGGAAAAACAGCCGATTATGGATTCTGAAAGATTGGTGTAGCATCTGTAATTACTGATACTGAACGTTCCTGCGTAAAGCTGAGTGAAGTGGTAATGAAAAATTGACAGAGCATGAGGCACTTCTTCAGCAAGCTCCATTAGCCTGCAGCTCTGTTATCTTATGATGGAGATGCAATCAACAAACCGCAGACACGCCCTGTTGAAGGTATCTTCCTGGTGTATACAGCTGTCTGCAGCCGGTGCATCTCTTGCAGTTCTGTGTTCTCTGTACACTGCCTTCACAACAGTGACTTTCTTTTTAAACTTTGCCCCAGAGACTTTTATACATTTTATTCACCCTTGTTGCTTGTCTTCTTTTATGTGCGCAGATTTGTGCTGAAGAAGGAATTTCATAGAGACTGAGTTGTTATTCTGCAAAAGTTGACATTTATGTAACGTTTTTCTCTGTTGTAGGACTCAGAAGTGTAGAAGTGTTTGACTGCAGGAGTTTTTGGAGATCAAGGAAAGTGGCAGAAAAAAGAAGTAGTTCTGTCTTCGTCTTTTTGGTCCCATAAATTATGCATCAACAGTTAAAAAATGCAGTCATGGCATACAAATGAAAGCTTTTTATGTCTCAGACGGATTTAGTGCAACACACAGTATCTGTGTATTTGGAGCATGTACTTTTTTGTTATGTGTTTGTTTGATCTTTTGTAAAATCAGTGAGTAAAAAAACTAACAGAATAGAAAGTTAAAAAGTAGCTTAACTCTTTTTTTTACCATGTGTGGAGTGAGAGATGTTCAGTTTCCATGTTTACACTTTCTGTTCTCAAGAATGCATGAGTGAAAATCAACAACACATGAGCACAACGCAGATTCACCAACACAGCTACCTTTCCCCAACCCTCTCATTCCTTAAATGTATTATCTCCTTTTGGTTGGCTATTCAAGTCAAAGTGACAGTTACCTGAAAGAGGCAAATATTGACTTACCTACTGAGTGAATTACAGTTGTGTGTGATGTTGTTGTGGACCGAAACACTGTGGTTACTCTACCAATCAGAAACGTTCAGACTCAGCCCCCAATAATTCCTGCTTTTGACCTGCTCGAACTTTACCTTGGAATTAGGGACTCTCCCCTAGTTCCCCTAGAGAGTCCCTAGTTCCGAGGTAAAGTTCCTGCAGGTTGAAAAGCACCTTTTTTGACTTTTGACAAATGTCTGTTTATCAACAATATTTTGCTAAAGCATGCTAACATTGGCCAGTAAGAGCTACTGGTTGTTTTACATCAAGCAATGGTGTATCAAAAAAGCCCCAGGATCAAAAGTTATAATACGTTTATTTTGAATTTGTCTTCCAAAATGAGCAGGAATGACCGTAGGACTGGCATGTTTCTGTATCAGATCAAGTCTGTCCTCCTCCTCCTCCTCTTCTCCTGCTGCTCTGCTGCGGGGGTAAACTTGTGAGGTAAATTGGCAGGCTTTCTAAGGAGTCAAAAATATAAACAGGCGCATCTGTCAAAGTTGGTTTCAGCAAGGATGCATTCTTTAAGGTGGAGAACATTTGCTGCCAGAATTTTGATTTGTGATGTTATGCCATCAAGTTGTAGGAGATAGACTATTTCTGTCTCCCTGTTCTGTCCGGGGATCCTGCGCTCTGATTGGCTCCACCTGCATAACGAAAAGCAGAAGATGTGCCCATACCCATCTGTCTCTAAGAGTCTCATTGTCACTGCTGAGATGGCAAGGAGTGAGACTTATTAGGGATGTGGACAGTTTCTCCTTGGTTAACCCCTGCCCTCATAACTATTCATCACTGGGGGGAGTCCTACAGCCAGGAGCCGGCTGTGCTCAGTCTGATGGTCAAGTGAATAATCAGGCCGAGGCACATTAGAGTTCTGATCATAAATATGAATCACACGGCTTGAAAAAAATCCCAGTCATATATTCATAGATTGTATCCATCATGTTCTTCAAAACAAACAACTAAAAATATTCCCTGGTGTCAACTCCATGTCTCTGATACTCCTACACCACCGTCAGTGCCAGATGCAACATTTATTCATATTTCTTTCGTATTCAGAAGACATAAAAATCACACTGCTAGGACCGAGAATGGTTGGAGACAACAGTGTGACAAACAGGCTGAAGTCTGTATGGTGGGATGTGACTGAAACGAACAAGTGTAGATTTGTGGTTTCGCGGTTTGTTTCCTTACATGAGCATTTTGTTTTCTGTGTGTGCTTGTGTGTTAGTGCATGTTGATGTGGGAGGCCCCTGTGCTGGGGGCCAACCGCATGTTTACATCACTTATAATGAAATTAGAGCCGCGTGGCGCCCACACTACAGGCCTCCACTGATCCTCTAATTCAATTACCCCCCTTATTAATGCTCCGATGCTGCTGGATGACCTAGGACGGCACACTGCTCTGGCTACACACCATTCACTCTGCTGCCTGCTGTGTTCCTCCAGTAGAATTACTTATCAGTCACTGTGTTACTGATGAACAGGGATAATCAAGGATAGAGAGCCTTGATGTCTCTGTGTAAGTGTATGATTGTAACAGCCTCAAGTCTGTAAAGATGGTCTAGTTCATGTGCCCAACACTGTGCAGCATCTGTCAGACTTTCATTGAAACTTGAGAATATTATGTGTTTCTCTGATCAGCCCTCTGTTGTTGTCACATCTGTTCCTCATGTATTTGCAGTGATTAATTATGTTGTCCAGTTTAGAGACAACTGTTTTCAATCATGGACCCCAAGGGGCACAAAACACATTTTATTGGCAAAGTTTTTAGGATCTAAATTCTAAATAACGTCTTTACTGTTAAGCTAAATACAAGTTACTTGTGCTTTAAGAAAGGATGAGGCCACCCCACTACGCCCTCTACTGATGAATTTAGTCGCCCACCACATGGCTCCTTATGTCCCCAAAGCCTGAGACGGATTGGACAGATGGGCAGCAAGAGCCAGCACATCACTAGGATTATCAAGGGAGGTGCTGGCTCTCGCTGCCCGTCTGTCCTATTGCATAGATTGTTTAGTCATTTATTAGACTTTAGGCTAAATTGATATCGCAGTCACATGTCCACTATGAAGTCACTCACTACAATGGACAGTGGAAGTAGCCTTGTTAACATTGGCTACTATGCATTTGAGTTAATAATTACATTTTGAGGCCATAAATGTAACAGAAAGTAACATAATAGAATTATCCTGCTGAATTAAATTGTCAGTGATTCTGTCAAATGAAGTGAGTCACCTCAAGGGTGTTCACAAACAGGTATCACCCTGCTCATATGGCCCCACTGGTTCTTATGCTGACTGGTTTCTGTATCCAGCGGTTGTTATGTTTACCTAACGGCATTAGATGACATCTGCTTCAGTCACAAGTTTCTTCACATGCACTCATATGATAAAATTCAAATACACGCGTATATGCGAATTGTGTATTTTTACACATGTAATTCTCCTGTCGGTGACTGCGATATACTGTTAACTGATACGATTATTTTAGTTAGATTTAAGATGACGTGATCTGAAAATCGCTGTAAATATGTCTGTGAATGTGGGACAAATCTTGTGACTGAAGCAGATGATAATACATATGGAAACCAGTTAACGTGCGAACCAGTAGGGTTATAATAATAATAATAGCTGTCGATTCTTCTGTTTTATGATTGGGATCTACCACCGTCTTCTTTCTGTTATTTTCAGCATACGATAGAAAAGAGATCGACCGGTTCAACGCCTTGTTCCCATCCTAAATTACAGAATATCAGACATAAAACAGTTGGCTAACGTTAAATATAAATTATGTTATGATGTATTAAATAGAACAATGGTGTTTAATATTGCTCCTGACATAAATCATTTGAGTAGTGGGGGCTGCTAGGGTCCAGGTAGTAGAGTTGGTAGTATCTGTGTTGTCACTACCTGGAGCCTGGGTCAATTGAAGGTGGCAATACTGTATTGGTGGGGTTATTAAATTGGGGAGTTCTGCTAGTGGATATGATGGACAGCAGGAGCTGGCGTGGAGGGGTGTTGCTTTGGGATGCTAGAGTTAACTGTTTAGCCTCTCTGAGGTGTTGTGGGCCTAACTAAACCAAACATCAGGGAAGAGAGGTGCCCACTTGATAACCCTATGGTGTGCTGGCTCTCGCTCCCCATCTGTTCTTTCTAAGTCAGGCTTTGGGGGACTTCAGGAGCCATGGGGTAGGCTACCAAATTCATCAGTTAAGGGCTTAGTGCGGTGGGTTTCTTCACTGAGTGCTCATCTTTCAGCACAATCTTGTTGTACCTTGTGTTCAACTCAAATTCAAAAAGTCATGTTCAATTTCATGAATTAAATTCATCTAAAAATCTCAAACAGGTTTCTGGCTAAGATCAGCATGTATATTAGATTGTAATGTGCATGGTATAATGGATATTTTTATTATTATATATATATATAAGTATTTTATCAGATGCAAAGAAACAACAACAACAATATGATATCAGAGTTATACATATGTTCTATATTGGCTGACCTGCTCTCTAATTATCGGCATTGGTCGATGAAAAATTGATATCGGTCGACCTCTTTAGAAGACTATATCAGCCTTGTCTTGCCTGTTAAAACACCCCACTGCACAACAAGAGATAATCTTGGTTGAACATGTAGATAACAGTTTACAATGGGGAATTAGTGGACCAGAGTACTTATTTAGCACCGGCATCCAGTAAGTAACATGTCCTTTTTGCCCTTCAGACAAGGGCGGGCGGGATTTGTAATGTCACATGAAAAAGGTCAATACATAGGCTGTATAGTTGTAAATAATAAAACTAATTAATGATACAGTAGATTTTTCTCTTTAAACAAGCCAAAAAAAGCAGTGAAAATAGCAGAAGAATATAAGAAAGGGTCTACTTGCTGAGTGAGTCTGTCTGCTGCACCTGCTTAATCTCTTTCAATGCTGGAGGAGTTTTGCTGATGCTGAACGCTGGAAAGTTCAAATTTAAAGTTTTAAGCATATAGGATTAAAACACCAACGTTTTCTCAGTAGAATATTTAGAAAGAAGTTTATCCTGTCAGACATTCCAGACCAGCATAACACTTCATTTGGATTCCTGCTCCGTTACATCCATCACCAACAAGGCTGTAGTTTTTAGAGAAAGTAAAAGCAATGGAGGCAGACACTTATGGCCTTGTGTTTTGTTTTGTTGGTAACATGTTCTGTTGCCATTCCTTGTTTATTTTGCCCATCTGCTACAGACTGCTGCAGGAGCCTGGATTTGTCAACAGAGCTGTAAATCAGTGGTCTTTTAAAATCAAATAACTAATTTAAACTTCTCAGACAAACAAACACTTGGACACACATCTGCATGATAAAAAGTATAATATCAGGAACCTTGCTTTAGAAAAAAGTATTTGGCGTGTAGCTTAATGTCATAGTTTGACCCATGTCCCATCTGTTATAATGGAGGAGGCAGAGTTTATGACCTGTACTGCAGCCAGTCAGCAGGGGGAGCTGTAAATCTTTTGGCTTTACATTCAGTCAACACGTATGGACTGCACAGACTGTAGACTGCTTTTTGATATGCAGTCTATGGTTTCACCACCTTTCCAGTTGCCTGGCCAGGTGTGTTGAGTTCCCTGTGTGTATCCTCTCATTGTGCAAAGGTTCAGGATGCCATGCAGGCACACAAGGCTGAAAACTGTGAACCAGGCTGGCAGTAGGAATTTCAAAATAAAAGCATATCTTGAAGATAAAGATGTAGATTCATGTTTACACTTTCCATCTATTTGATTGAATACTCATTCAGCCAATCATTCCAGATGGATGGATTGTAAGCTCCTCAATGTGGTTGCGTTTTCAGACTCTGATAGTATAATGTTTCTTTTGACTGTTCAGGACATGACACCACACTAAGTTAATGGACATGTCATCTTCACCTGACAGCTGCCAGTAAGAAGGGAGATAGGTTAGAGAAAAATGAAGCGCAGTGCACCAAGTTAGTGGGTCCCTAAAAAATACGACCTCTGCCTTTGGCAGCATTTTGGGTTTCGACCAAATGACAGGGGAGAGCCAGCAAATCTTGACAAGGCTGTGTGCAAGATATGCCCTAAAACGGTGACAGCAAGAGATGAAAACACTTCAAATTTAAGGGCCCATCTCAGGATCAATCACCTGCTGACGGCTGTGAGAATGCTATGGAGTCCCCCGGGTGCCAGGTCAAGAAAAAAAAGCAGCCACGCACAAATCTGTGCACACAGTTTGTAATCTGCACCCATGGATTTGTAAAGTATGCGCATAGTTTATGAATCCCATGGATGCACTCAGGGCATGTTGGAGCTGTTTATATGAGACAGCGTCACTCTTTTAACAGATACTCCGGTCTGTAATATGGTTCACACACTTCCCTGGTTAACTGAGTTACATTCGGACAGATGTTCAGATGAAGTTTTTGTTTCTTTTCCCTCCACTTCTCTGATCTATGGCCTGCTTCTTTGATCTCACTCATTTGTCTGAGCTCGCTCACCTTCTCAGTCACTCTCTCTTTCAAAAGCTATTTCAAAGTATTCATTATAAAAAAGATAATGGAAACTGTATAAATTAATAATTTGGGCAGCTCCTCTGAGGGATTTAAAAAAAAAAAGTGACTTTTTCAACATATTAACAAGACAGGACAAAACAAAGGGCACAGACATATTTGATGAAATAAGTAAAACAATAATAATAATAATAATTTGATACAATAAACACATAAAAGAATAAAAAGAAAACACATATGAGGAAATCAAATAGTTGAAAAATGATTTACAAAAAAATAAATGAAGAAAAAATATTAATAAATTAGAAAAAAGAAACCTGTAACAGGATTTTTGGTAAGGCACGGTAATACTGTATACCCATAGAAAATCTGTGAGAGGTTTAATGGAATCAAAATTTGGAGACTGCCCAACTCTAATACAGAAGCATCACTGTTGTATATATATGTGTGTGTGTGTGTGTGTGTGTGTGTGTGTGTGTGTGTGTGTGTGTAGGTGTGTGTGTGTGTGTGTGTGTGTGTGTGTGTGTGTGTGTGTGTGTGTGTGTGTGTGTGTGTGTGTGTGTGTGTGTGTGTGTGTAACTAGCTGAAAACACCTCTCAGGAGCATTATTAATCAAATGAGTGTTTCCCCCCCAATTTTCACTGTTGAGATGAAAAAATGAGTTAACCATTGAAAGGCAGTGATTCTGACTGTGTTTATTTCTGTGTGTGATGCGAGCCCTGAATGTAAACTGTAAGATTGTGTTGCTGTTGGAACAAAGCCCACTGCCTCTCTGCTGTAACAGGTCTGCAAGGAGCTGGCAGGATGTGTGGCATGATTTAACACACAGGGTGTCTGGTGCTAGCACACACACAGACAAGGGCAAACACACACGCACAAACATACAAACACGCAGCACTGTATGTAGTCAGTGGTGGAGCCCTTTACTCCACAGATAACAACACACACTTATGATGCTGAGATAACATTTATCACAGCCTCATCAGAGATAGCATAGAGAGGGAGCGAGTCCTTTCAGGTCTCCTCCAGGGTCATGTGTTTATAAACCACCCTCTTCTACAGTCTGGTCTGTCATGATGGCCGCCAGCTGTGGCATCACACCGCTACACTCTCTGTGTTCATTCAGCAGCAGGGGAGAAAAATCACCTTTGCCGCAAAACATGCAAATGTGAGAAATCAAAATGCAGCTGCAGTGGTGATGTAAGAAAAAAATGTATGATGCTGAACTTAAAGGGACTACATTACTCATCACAGGTGAACCATTTCATCATGCACACATTGAAATGCTAAGGGAGGTGTGTCTGCAGTTAAGCCATTTAATGGGTTTATCACAGGTTGGCAGAATCCCCTGTCTTTTGACCTGCTTGAGTGCATGCATGATACAATGCGGTTAAATCATCTCTTGCCTATACTGAGGATTTCAAAGGTAAATCTCTGCCAAGTTTCTCAATCTCTAGCCACTGCAATGAGCTTATTAAATTTTCAATCTGCTACAGGCTCTCTTTCTCGCCCCGCAGGATGAATGTGCCCTTTTAATAATGTAACCGGTTTTAACAAGATCGTAAAATGTTCATCTAACTTTCATAAGCCCTGTTAGCAAAGTGACAAATTCATATGACGGTAGGAAACACTTTGGCTGTCTGTCGGTTTTTAGAAATGAGTACAAATCCTTTCTTTTGTCTGATTAGTGCAGCTGCATGGAGGCCGGAGAGTTGGGCCGTAGTGTACAGCTGCCTGCGGGGGAGGCTGAGTTTGCTGCTGTGTCACCCCTGTGGCTCTGAAAAAGAGGTTAGTCATGACGGGAGAGATTTAGATTGGCCTTCTGGTAACTGATAGTGCTGCTCTGAACACTCCCATTCTCCTCTGCCTCATCTATAATGTACATGTGTTACAAAGGGCTAAACCCTGAAAACAGCCTTTCAGATGCAGCCAGAACTGCTGCGTGATAGCTTTCATACTCCATTTACGGCTGATGAGCTCTCTGGTTTTACACTCTTTAACACAGTTTGTGTTTCGGTGACATTACTTGAACTGGGGTAGGGTCAGAGTGGTGTGAATTCGATTCTACTGGGCTTGTGTGGGCTTAGACGTCTCAAGCAATGCTAGAGTAATGTGACCTTCATAGGGAGATTAAAATATGTTGCAGGCGTGCATTGATTTTCAGGCTGGCCACTGGTATTTATGGACACAGCCAGAGCATAAATATTGATACTGGCTCTCCTGAAGATCTGACTTTGTGTGTTTGTGTGCTCATGTACCAGCTGAGGTAAGTGTGGAGAGATGGTACCAGATAAAGAAGACTGATTGGTAGCTCAAGTGTTTTGTTAACCTAAATCTGCTTATGACCCAGCAGCAGCTTAATAAGGTCATTCCCATTATGTGGTGGCTAATTACAAAGCCTGTCGGAGAAGTCCCCAAGCTGCACTGTCAAGTATAAGAGCAGTTTAAAGGGACATTTCACACCAAAACAAGATCAAAAGTCTGTTTTTTTTTCATTTAACCCAGAGAGATGTTAAGTTTCACTTTGTATATGTTTTAAAAAGTATTTCTCAGCATTTTTGTTCTTGAACAGTCCACTTTGGGGCGATTTTATCAATCTGTTCAAAACCAATTTCGTAGTAAATTTTGCCTTTTGGTGTTTCCCACAAAAAGAGAGTTAACTTTGAAGAGATACATCACCCTATTTATTAGAGATTAACAACTTTAATCTTCTCACTTTGCTTCCCTGCAGTTATGCACAGACACACACACACACACACACACACACACACACACACACACACACACACACACACACACACACACACACACACACACACACACACACACAGGGATGGAAATCCAAACCCAGTTTGATTAGGGACCCGGTTCCGCATTTTACAGAACCCAAAAATCAATAACTTTTGAGGTTATGGATTCTGATATTAAGTCTTGTGGATCCTGTGGCATAGTGATACCACATTTAAATCAAATCACTGGTGCACAAACATAGATCAATGGTGTAATTAAATGTTTGAATAAAATTGAATTGCCAGCCAACAGATATTAAACCACATAAAGATGTGGATAGGGGCTTGGGAGGATAACTGAACGTAATGAAGTTGGAAGTTTGGATACATTTAACAACAGCAAATGTGAGGAGGAAGGTAAATGTAATGTTGCATCATAACTTCTTGTAAAGAGAGGTTACACACATAATTTTTGTGCATTAAATTAAACCAAAAGGCAGCACATTCAACTGTCGAAAAAGCCTGCTTTCAACTCTGGCTTATGCTGCTGCTGCTCCTGCAC
The DNA here is from genome assembly GCF_009762535.1 of Notolabrus celidotus. Lineage (NCBI taxonomy): Eukaryota > Metazoa > Chordata > Actinopteri > Labriformes > Labridae > Notolabrus > Notolabrus celidotus. Next base: position 27,000,504 of record NC_048280.1, on the reverse strand, counting down.
AGGTATCCTCCTCCTTCACTCAGAGCAGTCATGGTAAGAGCACCCAAACATGGTAGTGAGTACCATTACTTAAACATTGTAATCCAATGTTGAAATGTTTTAAAATCAGCAGGATAAAAGCTAGTTATCTACATAAATAAAGTAACATAAGGTTACATGAGGATGCATTCAAGGTTAGGTCAGTAAAATTATCTCTAAGCAAAGGTAAAAGGAACGTCATCCATTAAAGCAACAGCAGTTCAGCTAGAAGCAAGTTGTCTTGACTTTTTACCCAATAATCAACAAGCATTGATAGTGGAATATACCAGGGTCATTAGACTTAGACTTAGAACTTTTATGTGTCCACAATGTGGAGAATTGCCTTCAGCTTCACAGACAATACAACATTTTAAAAACAGAGAGAGCGCTTGGGGTTTCTTCCTGGTGATTGCCAGCAGAATTGTTTTAAGGAGCTAGTATAAAATATGGAGTGTAAAAAATATCAAACATATCCATATGTACATACACATACATAAGAACACATATGCATACACACATACACATACATATATGTGGATATACATACGCATGCACATAGACAAGTATGTACATGCATACATAAAACTTACAATTGAAGTCATAAAATTATGCAGGCCCCTGTAAACCCTGGATGGGGGACAGGCGGATGCTGCAGTTTACTATTATTTGTTTGAGTTTGCTAAAATGGAAATGTAAAAGTTTGGTTTGATTTTGTGATCTAAGAATTTAATAATTGAATTGCTCTTGGAACATAAGAGTTCTTGTAAATATTCTTTATGGCTCTTGGCAGTCTAAAACGCTGACCTGAAGGGAGCAGTTCAAAATGGCAGCGCAAAGGATGGGACGTGTCACCTGTGATGCTTAGTGAGGCTTAATAACAGTTGTTATCACAACAGGTGATCCAGTATGGGGAGGCTTATTGTGAGTGATGTAACTTCTTGAAGTGTTCCTAAGCTAAGCTAGAGCTGAATGATATTAGCAGCAACAGGCTGAACAAAACTATTTAAACTACAGTAAAAATAAGTTCATGCTTAAGATGAGACGTCCGGTCTCAATGAAAGAGTTAACAAGAGAGACGTACCAGATGATCTTTCTCTCACTTTCTCCAATGACCTTACAGACCATGTGTTCCTGCACTTGATGTGGCACATGTGCAAGGGTTAAAGCTGGGGAATTGTCCAGTAGTTTTCAGCTGTAGCTGGTGATCTTATACAGATAAAAAAGAAAAATGCTAAACTTGATTGGTGTTATTTTGGGGCAGTCTTAAAGCTTCTGTTGGTAGTCGTGATATAAACATCAGTTCGGAGAGATATTTTGTCTGTCAACACTACCCCTCCCCTCTCTGCTCCCATAACCCCGCCCACAAAAGATTGTTGTGCACGTTGTATGAGGAAGTAGTGGCTTCCCAGCTAATCAAGGCGACATAGTGGGGCCGCCACTTAACCTATCAGGACGGAGGATTGGAGATTAGCTATGATTAATCTGTCATAACGGGAACGAGGGGAATAATAACATTGCTTTATACAAAGGCATTGGAAAACACAGATTTTGCAATAGTCTCAAATTACTTCATTTACCGATGAGTACCGATGGGTATTATGACCTTTTCTCCAAACCTAGCAGAAAAAAAGTTACGTTTTTGACACCATTCCTACCAACAGCAGCTTTAACTACCTTGATGGCTTGCCTTGGTGTAATCTATGTATGGGACACACTGCCTTAATTTGAAAACTGACAATAGAGATTGAACAAAACGTAACCTGGAAAGAGAGACACAGTTATGATGCAAAACAAGCATCTTTGGGAGATTCACAATGAGCTTCTATGGTGTGTGCCTTCATCGCAGGTCAAGCCATAATAATGACCTTCTTTTCTGGTCAAAGTCTTGATGTCATTTCTATGCGATGCATATCTGTGGAGGGTGTCAGCAGCTTTATTTGGAAACCATGGTGTGATTGTAAGTCATCAGGAGGTGTGTGACTTTGTTCAGTCTAGTGCTTTTTAATTGGATTGGTGCCTGGGTGGAATTAAAGGCCAGCGATGGCTGCCAGCATTTCTCATACAGGCAGAGGGGCTGACTGATAAGCTGGCCACTCACAGTGTCACAAGAGTTGGGATCAGCTTTGTCTGCGTCTGGAGTGTAGTTATGTATCCTGCTATAACCCTCTCCTGCTTCTTTAAATTGCTCCCTTGTCTCAGCTGGGAATGCTTGTTCATCAGAGCGTTTTGTTCAGTGGTTAAGAGTTTTTTTCTTCTGAGCGCTTGTAGTTGGAGTTCAGACTCCTGCCTCTTGCTGCATTTGAGATATTGTTCTCTGAGGTTTTGTTCTTAGGAGGTACTTTGGGATGTTTGAGGGGCAAGTAGTCCTGACAGAGTGACTTGAATGACTTCCACTGCTGACATGACATTTTATCCAATGAGTTTACCAAAAGGTTATATTCTGGGTCGTTTATTTGGATTACATCTCTCTCTCTCTCTCTCTCTCTCTCTCTCTCTCTCTCTCTCTCTCTCTCTCTCTCTCTCTCTCTCTCTCTCTCTCTCTCTCTCACTCTCTCACTCTCTCTCTCTCACTCTCTCACTCTCTCTCTCTCCTTTTTGATTTCTCTCTCACTCCGTGATGAAATGAGAGCCACACAGCTCTGTAAAGTCTTCTGAACGTGGCTATTACAGGAAAAAGTGAGTGAATAAACCTCCAATATAAAGTGTATGTTTTATCCACATCCAAAAAAGATACTAGGCAGCCAATCTCCTACTCCCAGAGCAGCATCTAAATGTACTCTGCACACTTTTAGCGTAGTCTGACAGAGGTCTCACAGAGCAAAATATGGCACCAAGCCACTTAGCAGGGACTGAATATTTTACTCGCATCCCGTAGAGAGTAAAAGAAAGACCAGAAAATGGCCTGGAGTCAAAAACTACCTGTTTACTTTATCAAAGAAGCCTTTTTCTTTCACCACTTGTGAGTAAACGGGCAGTCCTTCCCTACATGAAGTTGTAATGCTGGCCTGGAGTCATATTAATTTACTGTGTCAAACTTACTGCTTATCAGTAAGAGTCTGTGATGGTGTGTTATGGGGTGAGCTATCGCAGCACACAGTAATTTAATCAGCAGACTTGGATAGCAGCATGGACTTGGGCTGAACTTTCAGATCAGGTTGCAGACGTGAGCTGCGGTTTCCAAACTGTGAGGGGAGCTTCGTCTATCTGCCATCTGCACTACAGTGCGGACAGACTCGCAGAGACGGAAACCTACAGCTCGTTAGCTGCTACCTGTGTGGATATGAGGGAACTTGTCTTTAAGTCTTGCACGGTCTCTGTGTGGGAGAAGGTAAGAACAGGCCAGTGAAAGCTTTCGTACAGCGTGGGGGAGAAAATCCAGGAAGTCAGGGGAAAGTTCAGGCGAGTGGACGGAGGGTTGTCTGTTTGATGTGTCTCGATGGGACAGGTAGCCAGTCTGTGTCAGTGTCAGACCTCCGTCTAAGCTGTTTCTGCATCACTCTTATGTTGCAGGAAATACTAATCTTACTCCTGTGGAGTCTTTTGTACTAATAATCCTTTCTTATAGAGATTGGTGTTTCGTTTAAAATAAGTGTGTTTGAATCAAGAATCTTTTTCCAAATTCGGTATCATTGAGTCTTTTTTTAAGTTACAGTTTGGAAATTTTATTATGTCAACATTTTTAATACATATATAATTTTTTTAACGTAAATCCTTTGAGAGATCATTATTCGTGTGAGATGGATCCACCTCTTTCCAATGCTTCAAGAATATTTCTGATGTCTGTAGAAGTTTCTAGCAATGAAGAGGAAAATCCCTCTTTGGTTTAAAAATAATTGTCAAAGAGTGATATCTTGTTGCCAGCTCTCATGATATTTGGTATATAATTTGCATATTGTTTATATTTCATGGAAATCTTCTGGGCTTAAGCTCAAGATTGTTTGGTCCTATTCACTGTGACTGGCACCTCCTTATATTTGGGCAGCTGCAGTAGAGGTTATTACAAGGTTTTTTTGTATCTTACTTAATCTTAAAAATTTGCAGTGATATAAATGTCAAGTCATTTTACTTTCCTGAATAAGTAAATACAATGGGAATGAGTCCACGGTCAACTTCTGACAGGCTTACATTTACAATATTCCTTCTTACACAGAAATGGGTGTGGATGTGGCTTTCTCAGCTAAATTCTCATCGCAGTAGTTCAACTAATATCTGCTGGCTACTGCTGCTTTTTTCTGGACCTTAATGTGCACCCCATCACTTCTGAATTCTGATTTAGTTATGCATTGTTGTTGCACTACTGCTGCATTTTAAAACAGCAATGCACAACTTACAAAGACACGTTTAGTTGTACTTCCGGGCTACAGTATGTTTAAATCACTTCATTTTGTTGTGGATTGAGAACGAAGGGTATCAGGGTAGTATCAAATTCAATTTTCGCTTATTAGTCTGTTACGTCCAAGTAGCAATTTTCAGTCTTGAGAAAATAAGCCAATGTGGAAGGGGTAAAAAACTTCAGTCCCTCAAAGTGTCCACTTTAGGCTGGCTGCAAATGCACCAGAAACCACATACACACCAATTCCAAAAGCCAATCTTTACAGCAAACATAAAAATGTTTACATCCTGTTTCACAAAAGTTGGTTTCGTCTGAATAGCTTATTTCTCTATTGACACACACTTAGATTAATAAGTTATGACTTTTGCATAATTAAGCTCTGACTTAACTTGACAGGTAAATACACTGTAGCTGTCAGTGAGGAGGATAATTACACCTACAGTATGTACCTAATGTCAGGTAAGAAAGGTTAGGTTGAGTCAGCATTTCCAATATTTCAACTTGCGGTGATAGGCTTCAAAACTTTGCTTTAGAAACCAAAGGATGACGTCACGGAGACTACGTCCATGTATTATGCAGTTTATGGTTACGTCATTCTCTGTGTTTCTCATGCCGTGAGCAGACATAAAGTCACATTCTGGACCTAAGTCACTGAGGAGTGAGCCATCTCATATCCTTACTATCTCTGCTAACAAAAATAGCAACCAGAATGTGACACATAAACAAAACATAGCAAGACGGCGGCAGCCAATGTAACACCATTGCAAGCATTTCACCCTCTGTGCTGCAAAGAAAAAGGGCTGCCTGCAAATTTCGTGAAGTGGGCCTTGTTTGTCATGGGAGCAGGTCAGTAATGCACAAGCATTTAAAGAGGAGGCACATTAGACAACACTATTTAGAACATGAACTATGACATTCAACTCATCAGGCTGAAGTTAGAGAAACACTGTGTGATTTTCCTCTCATTTACATTTTCAGTCTGTCACCCTGAAACCACCACTACAACACATTATCTTGAACTTTCCTTCACTTCTCTTTGTCTCTTACCTCTCTTACTACTAAAAATGGATCATCTGATTAATTGATCAGTCGTTCTTGTATTGATGCCTCATCAACAATTCGTTAGTTGTAGCCCTAATGTGCAGATGAAGACAAACTAAAGACTTTCAGTGAGGCCATTGTTTGGTCCCTCGGTCTGTGGTTTCCAGTCTTGTGAACATAATGTCTCGAAAAGGCCTGAAGAAAATTATCTTTAAATTTGGCGTGAACCCTCACTTGGATTCACGGATGAACTGATTAGAACGTGGAGGCCAAAGGTCCTGTTTTTAAATTTTTTTTTTTTAATCCCTCCGAGAAGATGACACCATCTGTGATCTATAAGAGGAGGATCTCTCCCAGCTCTACCCCTCGTGTATCTGTTCACTCTGTTGTTGTTGTAAAAATGGACTCTGGCTCTGCAGAGAAGCACAGACAGAGAAGGAAAGGGAGAAAGTCTGTTATTCTGTCCCTCCTGTTCTGCTTTTAGTGCCCTTTATTCCTTCATGTTTTTGCTTTACAATTACATCCCCTGGCTGACCTCAGTCTGTCACCCTGTGAGAAACACTGATGGATGTAAGCTACACCTCGCCTGGATGATGTAGGCACACAACTGTACAGCAGTCATTTGTAGTTTCTGTCTTTCAGCTCATCCATCACATGAAATTATCTCAGCTCAGTTTACATGCACCCTCAACTTGATGTATCATTTCGTACCTTTTGAACTACAGCGGTGTGTGCAGCCTGTCTTCATTACAGTAACACAACCACAATGGAAAGTTACTCATTATGATTAAAACATTAAGCTCAGGCTTTGGTGTCTGATGCTCTGATCATTCAATAGGCTACACTGGAGCTGCGCCGACGTGTCGTTGCATAACACCCACATAGCATACGGGTATACATTTGCCAGCTGTTGTTTGATAACTGGTGGCTTTGAATCCTTTTAAAGAGGCAGGGCGTTCAGCTTCCTTGCTGCATTGCTGCCATAAGCACTGCCTTCGACTTAAAGAATGCCTCTCCCCTCTTTCTCTCCCTGCACTGATGATGACTCACACTCCAACACACCCTGCAGAAATCTCCCCTCATGCACCCGAGAGAGAGAGAGACAGAAAAAGAGAGGGGGGGGGGGGTGCGTTCTTTTACGTGGCTCTAACACACACAATACCAGTTCATGTGTCCTGATCTGCCTACTCTGTCTGCCTGTTTACAGAAATATCTGGACTCATCAGTATTCCCTCCTGTTCCTGCACAAACCATGCAGCTGGTGTTTTTGAACTACAAGACCCTTGAGTGTATTTCGCATTCATTCAGGCAGCCGATTCTCTTATCTGCAACCAAGGGTCTTTAAGAGTGCATTTATATTCATCGGATGTGTTTAATACCTCTTAAAAGAACCTCAGTACATGAGAAAGCCTACAGTTGAGGTCATTATTTTTAGCAGACGGAGTCAAGCATCGGATCAAAGCATAGCAAACAATGCATCTGTAAAGAGTTAGTGGCAAAGGTGCCATTTATAGCTCCTTCTCCTGATCCTCTCACCGTAAACCGCCCTCCAGTGAGCGAGCTAACATTGTGTGACATTTGCAGTGATGCTGAAGTCCAGCCTGCACGTGCTGCAGCGCCGTAGGTCCGCTGCCCTCAGGCTCTCGCTTCTCTGGAAATAGAAAAAGAGCAAAGAGACCGAGCGTGATTAATGGCCATATATGTGCAGCAGAAAACACAACAGGCCTGTCTGCCGCTCTTTCCCAACACACGGCCCCACAGGCTGAATATTACATAACAGATCTGCAAAGTTGCTCATGCTGATTCTTAATTACTCTGCTTCATTTATTGTTTGGGATTGTGGCTGCATGGCCTCACTTGTCAGGTGGGATCACAGTCTCGCAGAGATGTGATCCTCCTCAGATTCTGGGAGGTTTTTCTTCCATCAGGTCGCTCTCCTCTTATTTACCATGCCCCCGAGTTCTGCTCTCAGCACTGTCTTTGGAAGCAGTGTTTTATCTCTGCCCTCTCGTGCTCGCCTGTATTTGACTGGCACTCTGTTTTTTTTGTTTTTTTCTATTAAGAATGCGCTATTTTTAGCACACTGTGTCAAAACATGGTTGTCTCATCCTGTGTATGTATGTGCTCACTGAAATAACCTCCCTTCCCCACAAGGCTTGAGTGGTCTCTTCAGCTACATGTGCTGTAGCCCTGTTTGCCGTGCTTCACACTGCATGCAGGCCCATTATGCAACCATGTGCATCAGCCGAGGGGCCACCGGGCCAGAATGGCAGCCAGCAACCAATCTCTTTTCTTTTCATCTTCCTTTCCTCTATCATTTTTATTTAATTTCTTTTTTTCTGTGTCCCTCTGTTCACCCTTACCCACTGATTGTACATTTCTTAGAATTTTTTTCTGAGGTAAAGAAGAATGAATGATGCACTGAGTTGCCTAAATTACAGCAGACCATGTTTTCAGGAGTCGGTAAAAGCTGTGGATTCTGCTTGCATGCAGAGTAGTTCTCTCTCGGTGTGCTGGAGTGTGAAGACAGGTCAGACGGGGCCAGCAGAAGAAGAGAGGATGATCTGCCCTTTGTTGTCAGTGGGCTTCCTGTGTGCTCTGTCTCATCTTAATGCAAACTAGAGGGTTGTATTTTCAGAATTATTGGACTACTTCATGAGCCAGCTCCAATAATTTGTGATTAGACACATTGCACAGTGATCTTGGCAGGTTTAAAAGAGACTTAAATACGCCTCCTATATGTGTTTTTATAATTACATGATACTTTACCTATTTTAGCAACACTTCAGCTGTCAACTGTTCTTCTAGTCATGTGAAGAATCAGTATGTTCTCAGTAGATATTTTCTCAATGCACACAAGTGATGTTTAGTATGGTGAGTTGATGCAATTTGTACAAATACCACAAAAGCAAACACAGCTTTGAAGTATCAAATAGTTCAGTTTAAGAACAGATATCTGATGTTACAGGCAGCAGTAGTAATGTTTTTTACAATGTAAATAAACCCTGTAACGATGAGAGTTCAAAGTAAAAGTACAGCAGCCAGTTGTACCTCTGTACTGTTTTTAGACTGCAGACATCTGAGGCTTCAGAAAGAGATCTTTGGCAAAGCTTGGCTCAGAGACTGCTTTTATAACAAGAAACAGCTACCCTGATTCTGTCCTAAAGTGAGATATACACATACTACTACAACTACTGCTACTACAACAACTGCTACTACAACTACTACTACTACAACTACAGCTACTACAACTACTATTACTACTACTACTACAGCTACTACAACTACTACTACAACTACAGCTACTACAACTACTGCTACTACAACAACTGCTACTACAACTACTACTACTACAACTACAGCTACTACAACTACTACTACTACAGCTACAGCTACTACAACTACTACTACTACTACTACAGCTACTACAACTACTACTACTACAGCTACTACAACTACTACTACCACTAATACTACTACTACTACTACTTCTACTACAACTTCTACTACTACTAGAACTTCTACTTCTACTACTACTAGAACTTCTACTACTACAACGATTACTTCTACTACTACCACTACTACTTCTACTTCTACTACTGCTACAACCACTACTAATAATACTAATACTACTACTTTTGCTACTAAAACAACTACTACTTCTACTACTACTACTACAGCTACTACAACTACTGATATTACTTATACTACTAATATTACTTCTACTACTATTACTACTATTACTAGTTTCATAACTACATCTACTATAACATTTAAGGCCATTACTATTTCTACACTACTACTGCTAATACTACTATACATTTTTCTTATACTACCACTAAATTATACACTATTATTACTACTAATACTACAACTACTACCATTTACTTTTACTATTACTACTTCTTCCACCACTGCTACCACTTCTATTAGTACTGCTATAACGGCTTCTTCTTCTTCTGCTATCACTATTTATAAAACATGAATTACTACTCCTACAACAGTAAGTATTACTGTATCACTACTACTACAACAAGTATTACTTCTACTCCTGAAACCCTGACTTTTACTTTTCAAACTACTTCTTCTAACATTTCTACAAATACGACTAATACTTCCATTACTGCACCTAGTGCTACCACTACTACTGTACACCACCCAGACTTCTAAAGCTCACTGACTTCTCTATTTCAATTTTTCAAAATCTGTCTTTTGGTTTCACAGAAAGAAGTGAATTTGTTTTTGGTTATACAAATTCAAATGTTTATCTGAAAGGACAGCTGGTCAGGGTCAAAATTTATGAAGACATTTCAGAACTGAAGAAGCCTTTCAGAGGAGAGGTGAAATGTCTTCAAGAATTTCTACCAAGCCCAGTTGCTTTTTCAGATCAAGCTTTGAATTACCATGACCTGGATGACTGAGAACCTTCACAGACATTGTGGATGTAGCTGCTTATTTGATGGACCGGTAAGAGATTGATACCCATCTACTTGTGTAGCTGAAGTAAAAGGGTAAAAGGTTTAGAAGGTGCACATAAACTTTACCCTGGCTGCTGGATTCAGACGGTATTCATCTTTAATTGTGCTGTATGCATGTTTATGTTTTAAGAATCCCTGCTGCTCCGTGGAAAAATTACAACCAGCTGTGTTGCAGTTTAAGCAATACACACCAAGCACAGGACTTTGAGAGAGATATTAAGAGCAAAGTGTGTTCTGCAAATTAAAAGGACATTTATTTTCTATTCAAGTCTGCTCAGTGTGTCGAGAGTCAGTCTGCTTTGACTCTTCGCGCTAACTGAAGCTCAGATATCAACATTTGGCTGGGACTCTATTAAGGTGTTAAATGAGCCTGAGGCAGATATTTGAAGAAGTTCAAAGTTTTAATGAAATTAAATGAGATATTGGAGAAGTTATGTTGACCCTGTCACACTCTTTTTAACACTCATATCCACACACAGACACACACAGACACAGACACACACACACACACACACACACAAACACACACACACACACACAGACACACAGACACACAGACATACAGACACAAAGACACACACACACACACACACACACACACACACACACACACACACACACGGAGGTCCTGTTTTTTATTTTACTTCTTTTGCCTCATTTTCAAAGCATGCTTTGAAAAAAAAAGGGAGACATGCTGTATGATAAAACGAACCTCATGAGAGCAGTCCTCTCAGAAACACTCCTGATATTCTGTATGAAGAAATGAGAATCTCAGCGTGAAAAAATGTTGAATCATCTAGTGTTAGGATCTAAAACCTTTTCCCAGACAGCATCTCTTTAGTCTCAAATCAAGGCTTTTGATTTGCCTGCAGAAATGCTACAGTAACTATTTACAGCAGTACAACATTTGCAATCAGAGGAGAGATAATTAATGCGCTCCTATGCAAGGTAAGATTATGATTCACTCATTCTGCAATATTTACTTACGCATCCTACTTAACTGTACATTAGGGATGCAACAATACAGATAGCTCACAGTTCAATACAGACTTTGGCTTTTGTAGTCACTTTCTTGGTTATGTTCGGTTCTGACGGCCCGGGCCATTGTAGTGTGTTTTTATTCCATTATTTTGCGTTTTCGAAGAATTTTACGGGAGAAAAGGGGAGAATTGATGCAAGTTTTCCGCAACTACCAACCCTTCTACCAACAGCTTTAAATAAATAAATAAACACAAATAAACACAATATTATCTGTGGTTACTGGGAGTGACATGTTTGGCTTCTCATCTGCATTTGTCTACTTCTGCCAAGTGATCATTTGTCTGACTTACATATAGGACACAGGTTTGGATGACTGTGCTCTTCATTTCCCAAACTGACAGATAGTGAACCGTCACAGAGACGTAACTCTCTGTTGCTCATGAGGTCCAGCTGTCTGTAGTGAGAGCAAGGCTCTGTGCTTTAGCCAGTTTGTTTTCAATACCTTTGTGTTGTGTTTCATAGAGGTTGTGAATTACTTCGGTGCAGAAAAAATGCGTGAGAGGATACTTTGTAAGGCAGATTGAGTGGTTTTGTAAGGTGACTAAATCCCACATCTCACCAAAAACGGTTGCGTATCCTTGGTAATGAACCCCCCTCTGCCTAGTGGGGTTTGTATGACGGAAGGAATCGGCAAGGAACTGTTGCTTTAATTAAGAGGCTGTGGGATACTGCTCGGCTACCCTCCTTCTAGACAGTGACATCGCAGAGACACATCCCTGCAGATGTACAGTCATGTTAGAAGTGTTTACATTCTGATTTCATGATGCTGTACTGAACAGTTCACTATTATGTTGAGAATTGTTGCGTCCCTACTGTGCTTCATTCAGCTCTCCTTCTTCTCTGAGCTCTGCGCTTCACACACCTTTAAAAATAAACTAGAGAAAGTCACAACTTTGAATACTGCTGCTGTCATCACCACCAGTCATGGTGTAAGTTTCTTTGTATAGCGACTGGTGACTTAAAGTTTCACTCACCTGCTCCGCTCGTTTATAGGATTGCTGGACAGGATCCAATATTAAAATGTCTGTGTTGTTTAGCCTGCTGAATTAGCAAGCCATCCAAAACTAACATTTTAGCCCCATTTATTAATACAATGCTAACAGAAACAAACTGTTTTACCTCACCTTACAGTCTATGGTGTCATCAGGCAGGCGCTAAATGTGCCTGACCTCTTTCCGCGGATTAATTTGACATAATGTGTGATGAGTTTACCTCTGTTGTTGCTCATGTTAGTCAAAGTTAATAACCGCTGTCTCAACCAGTAATGAGTTGTCAAGGGGTTTCGACCAATCAGAATCAAGCATCTCAGCTGGAAGATCAGTAAGAAAGCATAATGTCATTTAACTAATAAAGATACAACCAGGTTATCTAGCAGTTCAGAGTTTGAACCAAATGGCAACCTCCGGTCTAAAAATATGAGTCCAATGCGGAAGTACTAAAAACTGCAGTTCATCGAGGATCCGCTTGAGACAGCCTGGAACAAAAGACGAGTGTAGTCTGGATACCACATTTCTTGATGGGCGCACACTGTAAGGGGGTGAATTTTTTTCTATCGCGGCAATTTCAAAGATATTGAGATTACAAGTCTTCCAATGAGAGGTACAGCTGACTTGATTGACAGGTGGGAACACTGTAGATGTTGGCTAGGAGGCTCAAAGCCCGCCTCCTTACGTCACAATCGATCGACAGCAGCAATATGGTTCCCACCGACGATTTGCCTCAAAACAGCGCTTCAGAAACAGATGGGTGTCGTAGCGGATACTACGTCCATATTTTATACAGTCTATGGCTTGAACACAACACAAAATGGACCACCATTTTGTAGTGTTGCTGAGAATTAATACAGTATCCCAAACATTTAATCCCAATACTCAGGTGGTTTGATATTTTGTAACATCTGTTTTTGCTGCTTGTTAAATGCAAAAAGTTGAGCCTGCTATTTGTGTTCAGTCTTTTAAATCATTGTAGCTGTGTTATTGTATGAGGACTTATAAAGGTCTTTAGAATATGTTCTATAGTGCCAGTGTTGGCTTTGTTCCTCCTGGACCAGTATCACACAGACCGTGCTGACAGGAGGCTGGTGAAATTGATGTTCTTTTTGAAAAACACCTTCACTTGCACACACACTTATTACACTCCTCTAAGTCATGCCTGCTCTCAGTCTCCAGGTATATGTTGTCACTTTGGTGGCAAGGGGGATGTAATTAAGATTGCCATTCATACAGTGAACGGTAAAGTGTGTTTTTTTCAGTGTGTTTGTTGAATACGGGAAGAATAATAATTCACCCTCACTGTCTACCACCCACTTGTCTGAGTCAATTTCTTCAAAGCAAAAAAACAAAATTGGAGTCCTTTTCTGTCCTGAAGGCTCAAATTGGAGTTCATAGCCATAGAAATGGAGAGTCCAATGATTGACAGGTTGGAGTGTTGTTTTTCTGCTGTTTATCCTCTCCCCTGTGTGTGGGAATCAAAGTCCTGACAGCCACGCTCTGATTTCTGGATGAGAACCAGCTAGCATATTGACGATGGAGCCTTGTGCAGCAGCAGCCGTATACTTGGGGCGGTTGTTTATATGCTAATGCTGGACTCTGTCACTCCTGCATGACCGACTCACTTTCTGTTATTCTGCCGGTCGTGCTCTGCATGCTTAATTTTAATCCCAACCCTCATTTAGTTTGACAAAAATGTCACCTGTGATGATCTTTGTCTGGAGCATCTATAGACTCACCTGCTATCTTTAGCGTAGCAGTAAAAGTACTTTCAAAACACAATGTAATTCACTGTGACTTGTGGGAAGCCACAGGCCTGAAACAAAATTAGTTTCAGCAGTACAGTCCTCATTTGGCCCGGAGTGAAAGGGCACTCTTCTTTACAAATAATTTGTTCTCAATTGAGCCTTAGCGGGGTCCTCTCCTCATTTGTTACACAATACTACCATCAGTCCCTGAGTGAGAACTTGTGTGAACATTTTCCACAGCTACTAGTGTTTGTGTAACTCTAAAATACATAACCAGAAACACTACAGTATAAGAGTATTTGTGCTATGAATGAATGTGCTGTCAGTGGGTCCACCACTATCATTCAGACTAAAATAACTAAACAACAGTTGCTATGAAATTTGATGCAAGCATTTATTATTTTCATATGATAGATCCTTCTGTCTTTGCTCCTCTGACTTTTCCTCCAGCCCCACCAACACAGTGACTGTTGTAGTGTTAGGTGTTACAACTATTTGTTGGATTTATTGAAGTTTGGGTGGTTGAATTGCAATTTTTCAGACCCCTTTACTTTTTAGTAGCAGGAAAAAAGCTTTTATGCGTGATCTCATACCTACAGAGCTTGTTTTACTCACTGTGTTATTTAGAGATACACTGATTAATCGGGCTGATTAATGGCATTATGAAACAATGGGTATTGGCTGATGCCTGTACTCAAGAGGCTGATTAAAAAAATTAAACATTTCATGTCTGCAGTCTCGTCACTGTGACTGCTGTCCAGCAATGTTGGCACTTCCCTTTAGGTCCATTTTGCTGTCCTGCATTTTACACTCTGCAGTCTGCTATAAATCTCCTCAGCCACCATCGTATTTCTAAATGATGACATTTCTCTCATCCAAAATGACAGCATATCAAATCTGAAACAGTTACTGGCTGGTTGTTGATATAAATTATGTTGTGATGGACAGAATAGTGTAGTTTAATATTGCTTCTGACATTAATATCAGTCATGTGTTGACATATATAACATAACCCAATTTATATTTCAGGAATTCATTAAAAATCCATGTAATACATGCAACTGGCTATGATAACAACGTAAATTAGATTGTAATGTGCATTGAATAATGGATGCCATCATTAAATTGTTGTTTTTATATAAAATGCAAAAAAAAGAAAACAACATGACATTGCCATTATACATCAGCCATCAGCTGACCATCTCTTTAATTATCGCCATCAGCCAATGAAAAAACGTAATTTGTTGACCACATATGTTATTATCAGCTTCACCTTTACTCTGTGATGGTGCTCTTTGTATCAGTAATAACTGTGAAATGTTGTATAAAGCCCAACTGCACTTGTACTTTTTCTTCATCTATCACTTCTTTATAATATCTCACAGTAAACGTTCTTTGTTTAGATTAATCAGTCATACTGTATGCCACCAATGCAACGGTCGACACACTATTATTTCCCTGGCTACAGGATAAGTGAAAACATACAGGTAAAAGCACAGCCTACACAGTCGGTGCTCTGCAGTATAGTGGACATACATCAAGTGCCAATCAGTGCAGAAACATGTTGCTGTGTTGCTTGTCAGTAGTTTAGTTTCAGTCAGAGAATATGAATGGTTATAAGAGCAGAAAAAGGTCTGTGGTTTCTAATAATGTGTACTTTTATTTGCAGATTATAGAACTGATATATGAAATCAGTATTATATATGAGAGAGAAAGAGCAAGAGCATGCTGTTGTGTTGAATATCAGCTTGATTGTGATTAACTCAGGCCAAATCACAGCAGAGCCCAGAGTCAGCGCATTAGCACCCCCTTGCATGTGATATAGCTTGCGTGATACTGTAAGCATACCATAACTGTTAGCATGCAATAAACGGTATGTTGTTTTTTTTGTATGAAATGCTAATTAATGAATCAATTTCACCTTGAACATGTCCTTTAACAGCAGACAGGTTCACACACAGATAGACGGACAGGCACGTTCTGGCACCTTCTGTTTTTTGTATCTGGTCTGATTGTCTTTGCTCTTCTAACAGATTCTTTGCAAAAATAATGATGATAGTCGAGCTGATTCAAATATGCAAAAGCTGTTGTAATTTAGTTTCTCCATCTGACCACTTGTATGATTTGGCACTTGGACTCTGCAGGCAGCAAGTCCCCCGCTCAGGTAATGACCAGTAATTGGGTGTCCTGTTAATTGGCATTGATGTGCAGAGAGTCCCCTCCCAGATGGGAGGCAAAGGCTTCTGTTTCTGCTACGATTGTGCCAGACTCCTGTGGGGTGAGAGCCTCACTCTTTATCTCCTCCTGGGCACCACCTGTCTTCCATTACTGGACACAGGATCTCTTCCCCAACATCCCAATGTGAATACTCCTCACATCTTAGTCAGGCTCATTTCGCCGCAAGGCCAAAAGCCAAGTCTGACACCTCATAACAGTCATTCCACAGACGGGCATCATTTCTTACTTGCACAATTTAGAGCAGATGATCCTCTAGACCAGACCAAGGACGACCTTCCTATCCATTTTCATCTTTCTCTGGTATTAAAGACCCATTAACGGACACCTCTGTGGGGCCATGCTGACAGCAGCTCTTGGCAAGCGTCAAGGACTGGGCAGGAGTATTGAAGTTTAAGCACAATGCTCAGGTGAAGATGGAGGAAAAGAATCTGCTTCCCTGCTTTAAAACATACATGCCTGCTCTCTTCTGTTTGCAGCAGGATTGCACAAACTATGATTTACCAGCTCTAACTTTGTTCCTCTTTGACAAAGGATACAAAAGTTGAGGTGCTCTCATTATATTGGTTTTGCAATCTGGAGGGGAACCTAATTGGTCACCAGCTGTTGAAATGTAGCTAATGAACACAAAGGCAATGGAGAACTGTTCCCTGCATCAAATCCAGCTCCTCCCTGCAGGATGGAACAGCATATGTCTGTGGCTCTGGCCCAGGATCAAAGCGGGAGACGAGCCACCTCAGCTGGTGACAGCACCTCTGCTTGTAACAGCCTAAGCTCTCACTGTGTGTGGGGCATGAAGACGGATAAATTAGAGCCAGCCAGCATAGAATTAGCAAGAGAAGACTTTATCAGTACATTCACTTTAGATTTGAACTGAGAAGCTTTCTGAGCTTTTACTGGTGACAGTAGACGTTATATCAAAGTCTGCAGTGCCAAAGTTATCAATCACAAAACTGCAAAAGCAGCACTCAGCTGTTTTGGCAGTTTGGTACAGTGGATCAGGGTAATCCACTATGTAGAGAGTCCCTGTGCTCCTGTGACTCTTCAATCATATCAAGAACCACACGTCAAGATGCATTTATTGGACATTAGCTAATGCTAAACTGCACAATGCGTGCCAAAGGCTGCACAATGCGTGCCAAAGGCTGCACTCCTGTGTTTCCGGATGACCATGGTGTATATGTACCTCATAATTATCCGTCTCAGTCCATCTTGACATTTCATAGGTCAGTGATTTCGCATCACCAGGGGCATCAGGATAACACTGGATCAGAACAAATAGGACAGCATGTAATATTTTGTGCTTTAATCAGCTTATCTGGTTACGGCCCAAGTGTGCAGACAAACAGGCAGGCTGGTTGGACGTGAATTAATTTGATCATGGCAGGTTTGTGAGATTCTCCTTCTCTGTTGGCTTCTCATTGAGAGAGCCACAGATGTGATTGCACAACTCCCTGTAGACATGCAGTGAGGGATTCTGGCAAAGTCATGACAGCATGAAGGGATAGATAGACGGCTCCTCCTTTTACTTATAATTTGTTCTTTCTTTTTTCCAAACAGGATTCTTTTTAGATTTTGTAAATTGAGTTTGTATTTTTGTCTGCCTGTATTAAAAACTACAAATAACTATCACTAATATAACACACTTGCTGATAGAGCTGGGCGATATTGAAAAAATATGTTATCACGGTAACATTTTTCATATCAGTCTATCGATAATTATCACAATAAAATTCAAACTATTATTTCATTTAAATGTAAAGGTAGATTATTGCCCCTGAGGGAATGTTGAAGAAGGCTTGTTAGCCTGTTTCTTGATCTAGTTCTCTGATAGGCTTCTTGAATCCCTCATTTTTGACGGTGCTAACAGGAAGCAGGTTCTTTGTGTTGGAGATTTTTGTGAAGTTTTAGTTTGTAGACTCTTATTTTTTTAAATGATTTTCATAATTTGATTGAAATTTATGACAAAGATATGTCAAATTGTGTACTGTGTATCAGTTTATGGAGTATTTCCAAATGCCTATAAGCCGCCTACCTCTCACCCTGCGTCATGATTGGCTGTTCAATGCCGTTTTTCTTCTTCTGTCTAATGTTGGTGGCAACTAGCATTAAAGGCACATTAGCAGCCCCTCTCTCTTGTGAGAATTACAGGTTTAAATATATTGAATTTTTATCGAACATTTGTAGAGATGTAAGGATATATCACAAGACGGTAAAAAATCAATACAAATAAGAGTGGATTGAAATCGATTCAACAAAATTTGTATTGGGATATTATTTTTAAACAGTTGAAGGAGCTATCTGCATTATACTCCACTTGCTCAACATCATCAAGTCTCTTGCGATGCTCTCTCGTCACTCGCTGAGTTGAGCATAGCAGACATGGTGGCAGCAGGTGAAGATCTGGCAGTTCAGGATGCACCTTTGTGTTTCAAGTCTGAGGTCTGGCAGCATTTTGGCTTTCCCTGATATTCCTGAGGAAAAACATATAAATTGCAAGCCAGGAGCATAAGCTGCACTTTTGTTTATTCAAAGAGATTTACCTTTATTTGTTTTAATATTTAATACTTTCATTTGGGAATCGTTCACTTTCCATTTCTCTATAATTGTTCTGAAATTTTCCAAGAAGGTATTTTTGTACGGCCATTTTTAGTTTGTTTACAAGGTACTGAAAAAGAGCGTGCAGTGGTTTTATTTAAGTTACAACACACCTTAAAAAATATAAAAGGATTACTTTGTTTACAAACAAATATAAAAGAAAAAATATTTATTGCAACTGTCCATATCTGAGAATTGAAATAAAATAATAGTTACTTAAATTTTAAGTTCAATCCAGTTTTCTTGAAAATTGTTAGAGAATCGTGAGTGAATCATATCGTGAACCAAAAATGGGGATTCAAATCGAATCGTGGGTTGAGTGTATCCTTACATCACTAAACATTTGTTTAGTGTCAAATTATCGCACAGCTCTAAATGTGATTTATTTGCCGTATATATTTTGATCATAGGAAATGTGTTGTTAGATATCTGCAGAGTAACATTACAGGTGGCTGGATCAACATTGCTTTTTGGTCAGGTAGATTTGATTCCTTTAGTGCCTCACTGATTATGATTTCTTTCCCCTCTAGTCATTAAGCTTAGGGAAAAAAATGTCAAATATGACCCAACTTTATTCATTTGGATAGCTTTAAAATAATCTATATCATCTCAGGTGTATAGAATGTGAACATATACAGAGTGATTTTTAGCTTTGATTGAATAAATTGACTATTAACAGGCTAACATGTTATGTAATATGTTATCATAACAGACAAATAGAGGACTGGACTGTTGTTTTCATGGCCACAGATGAGTCAGAGGTTCAAATTTACCTCAGGATAAGTATTGGAACAACTTTGTAATTTGAATCACCTAATTACAATCTGCTGTGCCAAGTCGTGCTCACTGTGTCTGTATCTGCTGCCAACAGGCTGCTCAGAAGAATTAAAACAGGCCTCTTCTGTTTTTAATGTGTCTGCTGCGTTCAATGACTACCTTGATTGTCAGCGTGTACAGTTATCCAGCGTTAGTGGGTCTGTATTGCTCTCCTGTTTGCTCCCCTGCTTGCTGTTCGGTGTTGACGCTCCCTCCTGAGGGTTTGAATGCTCTGTCTGGCCACTCAGAGAACCGTCCATCAGAGCTCATCTACCTACACGGCTCCTGGCCACTCTAATGAGACTGAGCCAGCTGTGTCACAGCGTTGTGTATCTGCCATCTGGGCACTTAAACCACTCCAACTGAGTCATCTCTTGTGCATGTTTCAGGATTTCTAAAGTCCTGCTTATTTATTTCAAGTCATGTATTCAGATTATTATGTTATTATTAAGCTGTGAGTTTTGACCTTTAATTAAGCATGTTTGTGTGAACACAGGAAACCAGAAGCAAGATTAGTGTAGCTCTGTAGTAATCAATGGTGCTACTGACCATCTTTTTTCGGAAATAGCAGCTTGAGGGATATTTTGGACACTACACGATTCCTTCTTAATGCTTGTAGTTTATTTATATTTTAAGATATTTGTCCCAGCAAGATTGCATTGCGTGTTCTGTGTATCTGGCCAACAGGGATGGGTTTTGCACAAACTGTTCTTAAAATTTGGGAAGCAATTTTTTCAAAAATACTGCAGGAGAAAAACACTGGATGTTTTTTGGAAGCATTTTTTTGGCAGTCATAGTGAGCCTAGAAACGTGCTCTGTCTGAGAGAGTGTCTTGGACTCAGACATTATACTAACTAAGGAAGAAAAAGTACAATAATATTTGTTTACGAAAGATGCTGTCACTCTTGTGGTGTAGGGGAGTTTAACAACTTGCAAGACAGTGGATGTTGCATTAATTCCTCTCGGATTAAAAACTGAAATCTAAATGTGGATGACCGGTTCACTTGCTTATAGAGCAGTCAGCCCATGTGTGTCTTTGTGACTCTGATATCTGTTAAACTCTCTGAACTATTGTGTCTGCAAACACTGTGCACTACAGTCTGTAAAGAAAAAGAATAAAACACTGGATTAGCAACACACCACTTCATCTTTGTGGTGCAGGGAGTAAATCCCCAAAGTTTACAGTCCACATAAATAAAATAAAATAACCCCCTGCCCACACACATCCTGCACCACCCATCAGTGTGTAATGTGCGCCTGATGTTTTGGTTTCCTCTAGACAACATACACAATAAAACCTGCAGAGGTGATCCGTGTTTACGAGAGCAGTCTTTTGTTACAAGGCGTTTAGTGTGCGGCCATGAGAGATACGGGTTACCATGTGAACTGTCTGCAGGAGCATTGGCCAGCAAATCCAGCTGGGGATGAGTAAGCCTCCGTGTCTGAGTGGGCAGCAGCAGTGGGCTTCTAACATTTGCTTGGTTGCAGCAGTAATCATCAGATGTTCTCTGTGGACCTTAAGTCAGCGGAATGGTTTCAGCTGCCAAAACAAGAATATAAAAACTGTTTACTCCCTCATCATAGCGTAATGTCTCTGTAATATAACAGGACGTTGTCATAGGGATGTGCATAGATCTTATAGCATGGAACGCCCTCCTTTATTTATCTCTGTAGGAGTCTGTTGAGGCTGCATGAGTCATTGTTTAGTTTCCATTAAGGTAAAAGTCTCATCTGACATCTTTGTGTTCTGCAGCGGGATTATCAGATTTACAGTCCTCTCTCTGGAGCCTTTCACACACACTGAGCCTGCTCCTTCAAATTAGCCCTCTATTCCAACAACCTAACATTGTATTACAGATCCTAGTTCATCCTCTTTGTAGTGCTCCTGACACTCTCCTTTCATCACGCCTTTTATTGTAGAGGCCTGTGATGTTGCCCTGTTTTTCTACCCGATGCTTGTTTCCCTTTTTTTCATTCATTATCATTCATTCTCCTTACCCACAGTATTCCCCCTTCTCACACTTCCCTCCCTTTCTGCTCTTCAGTAGTAGCCTGTGAGACTCATAAGACATCAGCAGGCAGGTAGTGTAGCGTTCAGTGGCTCAGCGAGGTCAGACCCCGGTGATAGTGGCAGCTTCATTTCTGATTCTGCAGCGGCCTGACGCTTGTGAATCCTGGTGGGGAGATAGTGTGAGAGAGAATAAGAGAGGAGGAAGAAGGAGAGGAAGTAGAAATCAGTCTAGGCTACTCCTTTTGCCACTGCTGCATGATGTTTAATATGCCTGATAGCGGACGCCTCGCTGAGGTCTTATACACGGGACAAAATGCTGCAGAGCTGAGGAGCTTAGACGGTAAATCCTGCCTCTATCCCATTTTTCATTTTGCCCATTCTCCCCTTTTATCCTTTGTATTCATATCTAGGCCTCTGTGTCTGACGTATCTCACTCATGATCATACATTCATCCACTATAACTCTATCTCTCTCTCTCTCTCTACTCACTCTTTTACCCTTTCCTCTCTGCACTTAAGACCCTGTGATTGTGTGTATGTGTGGAGGGGAGTGAGGTATTTGGTGACCTCTTGTATTTTTTCCCATAAATCTGTGATTCAGCAGTCAGCCTGCACGTTTCAGTGCCTACACAGCCATGCACTAAAACATGCAAGCATGCATACACTTGCAGACGCTAGACGAGTACAGTATTAGATGAGTGCAAGCATCTGGGCCTGTGCGCACAGAGTTAAGCTGTGGGGGGGTTATGTAACTTACTCTGCCATTTCAAATTATTTGAAATCACAAGTGCTTGCTGTGCTGGACTAGATTACTGTGTGTCTAGGCTCTCACTTTGTGTATTGTTATATACTATGTGATGCTAAGTGGAGCCTGGTGCTTGGGTGTTGAGTAACAGAAAGGGAAGCCTTTATTAAAGACCCTGACAGCTCTCAGCGTTGGTAGTCTTTCCTCCAGACTCCTTAATGGCCATTTCTTGTGCTGCAGCGTGGCAATGGAGAAGAAACAAACCACAAGAAAAAAATGTGTCAAGACTGCACATATATACTTGAGCATTGGATTTGAGCTAGAAGCAGATGGTGAAGAAAAATAACAATTGAAAACACTAAAGCGGGAGGTGGGTATATACATATATATATACATATATATGTATATATAATAAAGACAGATCCAGGCCTAAATAAAATCTGAAATAAAATCTGATTTAAATTTCATTTATGTTTTTTATTTCATTTTATTTATTATTATTATTATTATTATTATTTTTTTTTTATTTATATATTTGTTTATTTTTTCTCTGTTTATTCTTGTTGACGTTGTAGATTTTCTCTTTGTACATTTTATTTAAAGTGTGTTTCTGCATTGTTTACTTACAGAAGATAGTCTTATACATATGTTAGAAAACTCATCCAATGCTGACATGCTGCCACATCTTTGTTTTGTCTTGTTTTGTTTCCTTGTTGTTTCTTTTGTGTGTGAAAACTACTAAATAAAAAGTATAAAAAAAAAAAAAAAGACTGCACATATATATATATCTGTGGGTGCACAACTGACATTTGAATGGGCAACAAATTAGCTGTTAAGCCAGAGTATGTGCCCCATTAAAGGTGATGTGCTGTTTGTTTCTGAGCACAACTACTCCCCATAAAAAGTCAAGTGTATTTTATTTTGGGTGGTCTTCATTTTTAAGAAAATATAGCTCAGTTGAATTTTAGCACAATGTGTGGCTGCATATTTCTAAACGGATTAGCATACAGTGGCATAATTAGCTGTGAAGGTAACCTAAGAGATTTTGCAAGAAGAACAGAGGCTGCTTTCAAACTCCTCCTGGAGCAAGTCTTACTCCTGTGCATGTCTGTCTATATTTGATATCTCCATCAGATATCTGTTTGCATAGAATTGCCCCCTGGTAGAAAACGTGTGCAGATTTTTTGCTCAGCCATAGGCAGGATTATTACCCATCATTACGCATCATGCATATTCAAAACAACTAGGGATGAAAGACTGAGAGCTAAAGAGACAGAGGGAAAGAGAGGGAGTAATGAGGTTACCCCTGCTCGCCAGAGATTATACACAGAGCTTTCCCAACTACAAAAGATCAGAAGACTGAATGTTCAGAATAGGATTGGGAAAGCCTTTCCTGTTAATTAGTCATTGCAGAGAGAATTCTATAGTATGTGAACCTGGTTGCATCAAAATGTTACCTTGCATTTAGCTCACAGTGGAGTGGCAGCAACAGTAAAAATAGATGAGGTAAGGATTACAGTACATGCACCACATGTTGATGTTGTGGTCTCCACAGGGAACTCTCCATGGTGCTGAACACCAAGATGGCTCTGCGCTGGGCTCACAGCTGAGGCTTGCATGTTTCAAGTGCTTGTGTTCTTTCGGAAAACATTTTCAAGCATCTGTAGCATCATTTAGAGCTCGTAAAGCATGGTGTTCATTTCTGGAGCTGTTTTAGATTCAGTCTGAGTCTTTGGAAGAAAGTGCTTATCAGTTTTGGTCACATGGTAGCCATTTTTGCCCTCTACAGTCTAAGTCTGGTATTAGTTGACAACAACCTAATACATTGTAATCTAGTTTTAGTCAAAGAAGTCATCACATTTTAGTCATTACATTTAGTAAAAACGTCTTTCTACTTTTAGGATAATTAAGGTAAGGTAGCCAATCAGAAATTGGTATCAAATTTGGACCATTTGAAATCACCAGGACCTTAGTCAGATAATAAAGCCTAGACTCTCCCACCAATTTTATAGTGGGAGAGTCTGGTGCAGTGCTAATCTACTGAGGTCAGTGTATTACACACAGATCACAGTGGCAATATGTGAAATGGCAAAGCAAATCAAAGTTTAATTATATAGCCCATTTTAAAACAACTGTTGCTGACCAAAGTGCTGTACAAACTGAAACCACAATATCAATAAAAGTAAATATGAACTAAAAGGAATAAATATTAAAAACACAATAAATAACACTACAAAATAACCACAATAAATAAAAGCTTATAAACTGGCAGGATGTCTCGCTCAACAGGTATTAATAGCCATCACACTGTGTGTGTTTCAAGTTTAAAACTGTCAATGG
The DNA here is from genome assembly GCF_009762535.1 of Notolabrus celidotus. Lineage (NCBI taxonomy): Eukaryota > Metazoa > Chordata > Actinopteri > Labriformes > Labridae > Notolabrus > Notolabrus celidotus. Next base: position 26,976,112 of record NC_048280.1, on the reverse strand, counting down.
TCTGTGCAGTTCTATGGTCACCTCTGGTTTTGAGCATCTAAAAGCATCTGGTGAGTTGACCTCAGTGCTCTGGTGGGAGCATGTGGGTGTAAACACTCACACAGGTATGATGGTGCCATGTAAACATGTACGTACTGAAATAGGCTGTGTTGCTATTTGTAATGATCCCTAACTGTGCCGGTGGTGACAGGCACGCTGGGCAGACTCTCAGTTCACTGCACTCTCAGCTGCATCACCATCTTTACACACCTGGAGTCGATCAACCATCTGTGAGGCGTCTTACTAAATAAGTTCTCTAAAATATCCCCGACCTAGGATCAAGTGAGGCTTTGACTCAAGTTGTTAAAGTTAACAGTGGGCAAAAAACAGCAAATGTCAAAAATTAAGCTGTCATCACCCGTTAGATTGTTGTCATTGGTTTGTCATCGACACATCAGGAAAGTATTATTGATCATATAATTGATCAAATTGTTGCAGATGAGTGAAAAAATTGACACTGCACCACTCTAATACAGTGCTTGGATTTTGACTGACAGCTGAGATGCACAGTTGAGGAATGTATCATAGATTTGAATGTCTGATGGTCCACCGCTAACATTTGGGGCACGTCTTGTCTCATTTACTAAAAAGTCTGAGTTTTTATCATCAGGGATATATTTTTAGCTTGTCATTGTCTCATCTTCGTCAGTGACAAACATTCATCGTCGTAAAATGTCATTAACCAAATCAACACTGGTGAAGCAAATGAGCAAATAAGTGGTGAAATCAGAATTTCTGGGCATTAATTATGTGTTTTTTCCCCCTCTTATTAAAGCATAGAAGTGGAAAAACAACTCTCAGCAGACAGCCACTCTCTGAGGTGCATACTGGGAGTGTATCAGTGACAATCCATCCAGTTGTCGTGGAATTGCTCATGCAGGATAAGTGAACTGTGTTATCTGCTCGGGTGCTCAGGAAAAAAAACAGAAGCTCTAAGTCAGCAGGATTGATTCTCTCGGGACCATGAAAATGTCACGTCAATCAATCCAGTAGTGTGTTAGATCTTTTAGTGGTGGACCAACTGACCAGCAGAGCAATGTTACCATCCTCAGAGCCTTTCAGCTAGCGTGGTAAAAAAAAAAAAAACAGATCGGATTAAAGCTAGTGAAAAAGAAAATTGTAGGAGTGAGATGGAGAAAGTTAGATGAGTGTGAACTGTAGGGCTTAAAGAAGTGATGACTGTGATTGAAAATAATGTATCACTGTCTTACTGAATAGAGCCAAGGGTTGCTCATTCATTTTGTCCAACCAACAGTCTTATTCCCTGAAATTTACACTTTGATTGAAAATCAGCAAGGGATCTTTTTTCTCATTCATTTCTTTTTACAAATGATTGATCAGTTATCACAATGAGGGTTAATTATCTCTCTAAAGTGGCTCGTGTCTCAATCATCATGTAGAAGTTGTGAAAATAAGATGAGACACAGAGTGTTAACGTCCTGCTGCATGTATTGAGCCATGGAGGTGATATAGATTGCTGTGACTGTGCCTTTCTTGCATACATTTGCGTTAGTGCCAGTGAGGTAGGAATACGAGACCCAGCTTAAGGGGATGGCCCCTCTCATCTGTCTTCATCTGCTGTGCAGTAAACGCCTCTTCACTTATACTGGAGCTCATTACTCACAATGGCAGCCATTTGAATCTTTTATCAGAGGGATTTTTAATTGGACATTGGCAAATGTGCTCCAAACAAATGGGCCTCAGCAAGGCCTGAGAGCGGTGTGCGTGTATGTGTGTGTGCGTGAGTGTTTTGCCTTCTCATTCTCAAAACTGTACACATTTGATATCAGCCCACATAAGAGATGGCAAGCTGTCTGTGGAGGTTGTGTGATTTTCTCAAAGGAAATCATCAACATATCATTGTATAATGTGTGCATAGATTTCACTCTTTATTTTTGAATATTTAATTCATCGGCTGCTTGTGCTTGTGTTGACTTGTGTAGTGACCCAGAACAGTAAGGTTTGTGGAATCTTATAGAAAAGTCAGGTACAAATCATAGACTGTATAAATAATGGATGTAGTATCCGTGACGTCACCCATCTGTTTCTGAAGCACTGCTTTAAAGCCAATCATCAGCGGGAGCCATATTGGATATGCTGAACTCAACCTGTCAAGGTAAAGAGGCAGGCTTTGACCCTCCTCGCCAACAGCTACAGTGTTCCCGCCAGACAATCAAGTCAGCTGTGCCTCTCATAATGGAAAACTCGTAATCTTAATACCTTCCAAAATTGCCACGTTATGAAAAAATTAACCCTCCGTACAGTATGTGCCGACCGAGAAATGAGCTATCCAGACTACACTTGTTTTTTGTACCATGCTGTAAACATTTTTATTTCTGCTGTAAAGATCGTTTTTTTGTTTAATGGATGTGTATGTGGTTTTCGGTACTTCCAGAGCCAGCCTAAAGCGGCCACAGTTTTTAACACTTCTGCATTGGCTTCAATTCTTGTGGCTGGAGGTTGCCACTTGGTACAAACACTTGCAGGAGCTATTTTCCTTTCCAGGTGTAATAGAAATAAGAAATCAAATATCAAACATTTCATATGTATGACAGTATTCATTTATTAATCTGACAATCAGCATTGTTTTCTGACCTTGAATCACAAACTGTAAACTGAATAATGTGACAAAAGTGTGAGGGATAGAGAGTGGGGTTTACATGCAGCAAAGAGTCTAGGCTGGGGGTCCAGCAACCGCTGTGACGAACACCATAGCCTCTATTTATGAGGCCCTAACAGCTATAGGTTCAACCAGCGCCCCTTTTTTAACATACTTGCCACAGCCCTACCTTCATCTTTAGTTAATTATGAAATCTAAGCAAGAGTTGGCTTTCATTTCTCTCAGCTGTATGTCAATGGGAATGTTAAAGTCCTTGAAAGGATAGAATAGCTCTGCACATCCTGACACTTACATACAATTGAGCAGGATCACTGGTCAACCAGCTCCATCAGATAAGGGGTCAAAGATTTATCCACACCAACTGTTGCTTGCCTGTGGTGTAATGCCCCAGGGTTACAGAGCTTGAAAGGGTCAAATCTGGTTCCTCTTCCTTCCACCCATCTTGTTCTCTGACCTTATTGCTCACTGTCTTATTAAATATTGTTGGCACTCGCAGGGTCAAGAGGGGAACCAGCTGATGTAGCAGAGCAAACATGTTTTCCATTTGAACGGATTCCAATATGTATCCAAAGTCAAACCAAGCTGTGAGCATTTCTGTCATGAAGTGCACATTCATGCATCCACACATACACATACACTGTGTGCTGTGGGCTTCTGGTGGCTTCACTGATGCTTATTTTAGTCCAGCCCTGGGCCACGTGCTACCATGCTACCACAGAGTGTGTGCACATGTTGCATACACTGACACAGATAAAATCCTGTTTAATTCTATATACGCTAATCTTCGGACATCCAGCTGCACTTTTCTCTCCTATCCATAGCAAGGATGCTCATCATACACTGAGAGAGATTGAGCTCAGGCTGCTGATAAAAAGAGGATCTGGTTGATGATGTAACACTCTGATGTATTTTCTACTGTAAGAGCTATGCAATAGTTGGCTGTGCATGAAATGAATGCCTATAAAGGAGACATTGTTTCTCTTTTTAATGATTATATTTCTTCCAAAGTGGTAACCTCCTGACTGTGGTAAATTTAGAGAAAGAAATGCAGCTTTGATGGAGATATCATAACCAGAGCTGCAGCCAGTGGAGATGACTTCCCTGAACAACACTGATAGACTAAACAAGTCATCCTCTATTGAAGCTGTGGCAGTTTTTCGTGATATTTTGGCTATAATCTTACATTGTGAAGGAAGCTGAACTTCTTTTCATTGTAATTGCAGCTAACGCAGGATTCAGCTGTCAGCTCAGTTAAACGGCTGCTTGATGGAAACATTACAGGCTTTCAGAAACCTCAGGAGGGAACATGAGGTGTCAGCAAGTCGCTCGTTGAACCTTGTATAATTACAAACTGACAGAATGCAGTCTGCGGTTCATTTGCAAACATAGTAAACACTAAATGAGTGTATTCATTTACATAAAAGGAAAATAAAACTTTATAAACTACAGACTTCTTGATGTACAAAATCAAAAAAAGATCAGGTTTAAAAATGGCAACAATTGATTTCTAATTAGGGAAATCAGTGCCACTGCTCTGCTGCTGTGCATGCTCACTAACTGTAACACATTCAGTCTGGTTTATACTTCTGTGTTGACTCCACGCCATAGCTACGCCATCATGAGCACTGCATACTTGTGTTGTGTCTCTATGATAATCTGTTCAAATGCTAGTCGGCAGTGCAATTTCAATGCTAGTCATATTGCCCATGTCCGGTCCATGGCGACACCAAGCATATCCAGGTAGATTATGTTGAAGTTGGAGCTGATGAATGTTGAACAGCTGTTGATCAATAATGCTGTGATTATTACAAAGAAGAAAGGAGAGAAGACGTCATAGGAGATATAATGTAAAGCAATTATAGAAATACGATGCTCGGGGCACCATTGGCCTAGTGGTTTAAGCACGGGCCCCACAAAGTCTATAGTCCTCACTGCAGCGACCACGGGTTTGACTCCCGGCCTCGACCATTTGCTACATGTCTTCCCCCCACTCTCTGCTCTCCATATTTCCTGTCTCTCTTCAGCTGTCCTATCAAATAAAGGTAAAAATGCCCCAAAAATCCCCTTGACGCCGCCCCTTTTTATTATAACTCAGCAATATAACATGTTTCAATCAATCAATCAATCAATCAACCGATCGATCAATCAATCAATCAACCGATCTATCAACATCGAAAGAGCCAGACTCATGTTAGACCGCCATCTGCCTCGATTGAGTTGGGTCTGGAAAGAGGGATAGAGGAGAATAAGAGCTAGAGGGAGCAATGTTAGAGATGAAGTAGCAGTATTTGTAGTAGTAGTAGTAGTAGTAGTAGTAGTAGTAGTAGTAGTAGTAGTAGCAGTTGCCGCTGGAGTCCAGCACGTCTGTATCAGCTGGAGTCTGGAATGTCCACAGCAGCAGGACGTCTACGGCAACTCAGAAGAACCTACGAGACAATGGAGCTCAGGGACTCCAGAGTCCCTGACCAGAAAGGTCTATGGTTATTAACTTTCAATGGGACAGGTAGAGTTAAAGTAAGTGATGAGAGGGTTGGGGGGAACAGGGTGAGATAGGATCCCAGTGTGTCAGTGCGCCAGTTCCCAGTCTAAGCCTATGGCAGCATAACTAAGAGCTGGTCCAAGCCTTAGCCAGCTCTAACTATAAGCTTTATCAAAAAGGAACACTTCACCATATTCTTGGAGGAAACACTGTGTACCTTAAATCTTTGAACCTTATATTCCTTTCAGCCCACAGTCTGTTTATTCTGACAGCAAAATATGTTTTGTAATATCTATTAGATAACACCTGTAAGTCTGTCAGAGCCTCTGTTGCACAAGCAACACAATGTCCACATGAATGCACACACATACATTCACACACTTAAATACTACAGCTGAAAAATGAGATGCCAGAGCTCTCTCTCTCTCTCTCTCTCTCTCTCTCTCTCTCTCTCTCTCTCTCTCTCTCTCTCTCTCTCTCTCTCTCTCTGCCTCTCTCTCTCTGCCTCTCTCTCTCTGCCTCTCTCTCTCTGCCTCTCTCTGCCTCTCTCTGCCTCTCACTGAGTTCTCTGAGGAAGCTTCTGTTCCTGACAAACCATTGCAGCTGTCCTCTACTTTTTTTTCTTCTCTCTCCCCAGGAGACTGAGATCAGCACCAGAAGGAAGGAGTGTGAAGCACTTGAGGCAGAGGTGAAGAAAAGGAATCAAACATGTCAGACTTTGGTAAGTGCTCCAAAAATATACCCGGGCCTCTGAGCGAAAGGACGGAGGCTAAAATTGATTTGTACCTGAGAGCCTCGCTTGCTATCATCACACACAAACATCCCCTGAGAAAATGAGTGGCAGTCTGCTGTAATGATAGCTTGCTTCTTAAGCAGTGATGACAGAAATTGAAAAATGGGAGCAGTTAACTCTAAGCTGAGAAATTTGTGGATTGGATTTTATCAGCATGAGGTATGATCTTAAGATGAAGGGATACACTTTGTAGCGGTAATTATATAATGTAGTAATCATACTGAAGCAGAAAAAACACTGTTCAGTTCTGCAATGTATACTATCTGTAAATGAAGGTTGTTTGTTTGAGTAGTCATTAGTTCTATTAGAAAACCCTCCATCTATTCAAGTCTACAGCAGTACACAGCACTGTGTGGGTTTTTTAAGGTAAGGTCACTGCTGTAAAAGGTTAGAGATGTTACACAAGTCTTGTATTTTCATTTTGTGTTTGGTGCCTTGTGAAGGACATTTTCTCACAATGGCCCAGAAATGTCATTCTGCCTGCTGGGTGGCCTTCACTCGGGACCAAAAGAAAAGAAAAACAGAGGAGGTGCAGAGAACCCGCTGAGAATAGAAGTCTTTTACTACTCAGGAAATAAAGGCTGTACTAAACCTGACGTACTCTTGGTTACACATAATGTGACAAACTAATCCAAAGTATAGGAACAATGGTCTGCAGATTCATCTCAAATGGTGTTGTAATGTTGTCACCTGTCAACAACTTGGTCTAGACAGGTGGCTGTCTAACATGAGTCTAGTTCTGCTCAAGGTTTCTGCCTGTTGAAGGAAGTTTATCCTTGCTGCTGTAACTTGCTTAATGCTGCAAAGCGCTCTGCTCATGGTGGATTAAGATGAGATCAGACTGAGTCCTGTCTGTAAGATGGGACTGGATCTTATCCTGCCTTGATGTTGGGTCTTTGTTAATAATATAACATAGTACAGAGTACAGTCTAAACCTGTTCTGTTTGTAAAGGGTCTTGAGATAATATTTGTTGTGATTTGGTGCTAAATAAATAAAGATTGATTGCTTGATAACTGTAGAGTGAGCTGCTTGTTAAAGGTACCGTTTGGTTTTGACCACTGCTGGTGCTTTATATTACTCTATTGTTTGTATGTTGTATGTGTAGTACTCAAAGAGGGGATTTAGCACATTTCTGCTATCTGCAGAGGTTTCTAAAAGAGGTAGAGTGCCAAATAAAATGTGGTAACACACTGAAACATTACAACAAAGGAGAAAAGCAGAGTGCTGGATTCGAATGTGAACCAAGCATGACAGATGTGTGAACAGCTGCAACTACAGAAAATCATCTATTTCACCATTTGAGATCAAATAGAGTAAAGTAAAATGCTGCCGACTCTCTGTTGGTTCTGGTTGCTAAATAACTTCCCCATATGGATGTTTCTGCTTTTGTTAACACTTGATTCTTCGACAATATTGTCCATACAAAATCAGGCCAGTAAAGTAAACTGAGTTGTGCTGAATCATGTGTGGTTTCCCAGAGGTGTAGGAATATTGGCCGTGTAAGACTTCTATTCTTATGTGTTGCTGGAGAATGGAGGATTTCTAGTTGGAGTCAGGCAATATGCCATGAGCAACAAAGTGTGTTCACTTTGGTCAGAGTATCACCTTGAAAATAAAAGAAGTCATCAGGCTCAATCACATTCTCACAGCAGGAGGATGTCTGAGTAGTAAATGGCAGCACAAACAAAGCTTTCATGAATGGTTCTGGTCTGTGGGATTTTACCATTACAGTCATAGCAGCCACAATGAGACTGACTAATCACTGAATATGATGTTATTCAGAGATGGAGAGCCCTGCTCAGCTGCTTTTATAGTTTATTCTGAGAGAGAACCACATCTTACTGCTATGATGTTTCAGTAGTAGTAGTTCCCAAAGAAGTGTCCCCACGGGCTGTGCAGCAAAATGTTGAGTTTAATTTTAGCTGAATTCACTTGAATTTGAGAGAATATGTAACTGAAGACATTTGTGGGCTCACTATCTGTGATTTGGGAGTTGGACAAAAAAAGGTTTTTTTTTACTGTCATGAAAGCTACTACCTTCTCACTCCATAAAAGGATACATATTTGAACCTGCAAAAGCAGAAGCAGCCTCAGAGCCCTGCATTAGGCTTGAAGTGAGATTTTTTTCCCTGTGACAGGTGATGGGATTCAGCAGTAATCAAAATGGCACTGTTTGGTCCTAGACTATTTGAATTTATTCCCTCATGCCCCCCAGCCCTCCTCTTTAGATGAGCTGTCTTTGTGTGTGGCTCTCTGCCCCAAATAAACACTCCATTAGGACTGTTTTCTTTGCTACCCTCCTCTCACATCCTCTGCCCACAGCAGCACTTCCCTCCTCGCCCATTGTCGCTGAGCTCTCTGACTCCCAAGGAAGCGACCCAGAGGACACACTGTCCCCAAATGGCATGCAGAAATGGCAGGCTGGTCTCCATAGACTGCAGCACAGCTCTTATCTCCCCCTGCACTGAGCTCCAAGAACAGAGACACAAACATAGACAAGAGCAATGAACACTACAGTGAGGGGACAGAGAGTTGACAGTAATGTCACTCCTTGTTTGGTCTGAGCTTGCTTACCTCTCTGTCCCTCCTGTGTTTGCTCCCCTCCTTTGTCTTCTTTATGTGCAGTTTTCAGAAACAAAGGTGCATACAGAATTTGGTGCAGGTTAAAATGACCCTAAGCAGCAGCTTTATCTGTGATTTCTGACTACGGTAAAATATATGTTGATTTTCTTCCCAAATCTTTGAAATTCCAGCTGGTATCAGTGCCATGCATTCTCATTGTTAGCTCAGCTGTGGTGTGTGTATACACAGTGTGTATGTGACTGTCAGTAAACACTACTATAGCCATCTGGCACCTCCACCTTCCTGGGTATCAAGTGTATAACTACGTATAGACCCACAGAGGACTGTGCCTCTGCTAGCATTTAAGGCCGGTTACCTAGGCAACAAGGATCTGCTGTGCCAGCGTTGCTCAAAACAGTATCAGTGCTAATCGAAGATTAATACTGAGGCAGACAGGGGTGGACTCAACAGGTTAAACTACTGGACTGTGGTGCTGTGTGCTTAAATCTAGCTCAATAGCTGATGTGGAAAAGGCTGCCGCTGTGGTCAGCTTAGCTTTCAGTCTGAGCGCTTTGTGAGCTTCTGTCAGAGGCCGGGCTGGCAGCTCTCGTTGCTTCAACACATAGCATGCAGTGTATAAGCATCAGCAGAAATGCCTGTGAGATGGACTCTTTATTTCATGAGCCTTTTCTGTATTGTGTTTAACACAGTACAATAAATGTAAACATGCATTTGTCATGAACATTTGACGCATGTCTTTGAGACGGCCTTGTTTCCTTTTAGGGTCTTTTTTTTGCCATTATGGTGTGCAACACTTGAAGAGAGCTCTTATACCTTTTTGGCAGAGCAGAGTACTAAATACCTTGTGTCAGGAAAATACTGTGTGAAACTTTTATACAATTTATGATGCAGCTGCACTCGGTAGATTCACTCAAAATAAACTTTATAACAGACCAGTATAACTTCATTAAATTCCCTTTTCTATTTTATTAATGTCACAGGCAAGATATTAGCATGAGGCCAAGGTTTAGAGCAGGGGTGTCAAACATGCGGCCCGTGGGCCAAAACCAGCCCAACAGAGGTTCCAATCTGGCTCACGTGATGACTTTTGAAATTACAGAGAGGACATTAACTGCAATTTTTCAATAAAAATAACTACTATTTCAAATTTGTCCTATAATCAAAAGGCTGACAGGGGGCACATGAACGGCGCTCCAGGACTGTTTTTTTCTCAAAGTGAGGAAAAAGAATATGCTTGAAGTGTGAATGCTTGGTGTGTTCGCAGCAGGTTTCAGTGCTTAAAGAATATAATATTTGGCCCCACTATGAGACTCATCATAGCAAAAAGTACAACAGCTTTTTTTGTAGACCGATGGTTACAATTGTGAACATTTTCAGAATGTACTTGTACTTTTTTGCCCTAGAAAAAAGGGAAACATTTGGATTTTTTGTTATTTATAGGTTATTATGTTATGATTTTACTGGTCTGGCTGACTTGAGATCCCCTGAACTGAAATTAGTTTGACTCCCCTGGTTTAGAGCCACACTGCTGTTTGTATTACCTGTAATATGTGAACATTGGACTTATGTGCAGGTGTCTGGGTAAAAAAAAAAAAGTTGTCTGAAAAGGTTAAGCTGGTCGTTAGTTGGACAGTGGTCCTGGCTGTTGTGTATGCTGAACAGGAGTAAATGACGCTGCTTACCCTGAGTCTACAGAGCAGAGGGTAAGTGGGTGAAATGTTTGCTCTGCTGCTGTGCTAAATGGCAGAGTTGATTCATCCGTCAGGCCTGTCAAAATTAAACACACAGCTCTGGCACAGCAGGCTGAGTCAGACCATGTCTGGACAAGACACACGACAGCCTCTCAAATGCTTTCAGACACAGGATTAACCAAGGTACTCTGCCCCGGGCCTAATAATATTGTAAGTGTATTATTCATGTCACTATAGCACTGCCTTGTCCAGAGTGAATCCAACACATCTGTAAGACTTTCCTGTTTGTCTCTACAGATGTTATGTTTTTAGTTGTTATTGTATACATTTTAATTTTGTAATATCAACTAATGTATACAGTAAACATTTCAATAAATGTTACACTTTATGTAATAAAGGAATTAGCTGAATATTGGTCTTTTTTTCACCGCTTTAATAACTGAAGCTTTGTAAACAGATAATTAAATAGACTTAATGCATATTTGATGTTTTCATGGACATCATATTTAAAGAAACATTGAAATCCCACTTCCTTACAAAACCTCAGGTTTTTAGCTGAATAATGTTGGAGGCAGCTAAAAATAGGCCACAATGTATTCTGCATGGAATTTACTCCATCACTGGGCTCACAGGCTCTCCATAAAAATGTGCCTTGCCAAGGGATTATGACGTATACTGATCTGTTTAAAGCGTTAACACATGGACAATGCAGAACAAAGGGACAGCTGATTCTGTGCTCAAGACAATTTATTTTGCAACGTAACATGTGTACCCTCATATCCCAATTCCAAAAAAAGGAATTTGAGTTAATTTTTTTGTTATTTTCAAATGCTTGAATCAACAACCAGCTTGAATTTCAGTCCATTGCTCTCACAAGTGTGCACACAGTAAAATGTGAGCTGTGTTTTTTTTCTCAGTAGCTGTTCGTCCTTCAGAACGAACACCTGGAGGCTTCGCCAGCCCACATTAGCTCTGAATTGAGGGATCAATGGATATGAATAGGAAAGCCAATGCAATCAAGTGCTTGTACGGGAAGCATTAAAATTGACTGAACACAATTGATGCAGGTTAAAATGCCAATATTTTTTTCTTTTTGATGTGACAGAAATGAAATGAATGTAAGAGCAGCAGATCTTCAAGACTGTGATGTTTTCCTCAGACTGTTGTTTGTTTATCACCACTTGTCCTTTACAGTTTTCCTCCTCTATTCTGTGCATATGTATAAACCTCAGTTGTTTTTATCTTACACCTTCATTGTTAAGTAAGGGATCTGAAGGAAGGGGTCTGGTCTCACCCTGTCAGGATTCTATTTCCCATAACAACCTCCTAACCATGCATTATCCTGTTTATTACCCAGCTACTTACTTACTTTTTTTTTTTTTTTTTTTAAGTTATAGAGGAGAGGACAGCGGATAGTGTAGGAAACTGGGAGAGAGTGGGGGATTGACATGAGGGAAAGAGGCCACAGGCTGCATTCGAACCCAGGCCACCCGCTACATGGGTGCGCAACTTAACCATTAGGCCAAGTCTGCTCCCTAGCCACATTGTTTGGATGTGAACGGAAACTAACGGTTTTACCTCTCCTCTCTTATGATCTTTGGTGTCAACAAGTAGAAACAAATTATGCCGGAACTCTTTTCCATGAATTGATCTGACATGACCTGGGATCACTTTGCCTCTGGCTTTGCTCATGTTAGTAAAAGTTAATAACTGCCGTTAAGGGGTTAAGCATCTTACACAACCGGAAGATCAGTTAGAAATCTGGGTAATCAAATGTAATAGTTTTGTTAGAAGCAGTGAGATCTGACAATAGTGTTAGCAGTACTCAAAGCATAGGAAATATTTAAACTTGCATTGATTCTTCTTGCATTCAAGCTAGCCAGCGATACATGATTAAAGGTATGGCTTTGTGGATTGAATTCCAGCCTTACAAAATAATACAATGCTCTTTTTATACCTATATGATTTTAAGCCAGTATAGTGTATAATGTTAAAAATATCCCCTCCTACTGTGTTAATCAGTTAAGGAAGATACAGCACAATGAGCAGCAATCCAAGAACACATTCATACTAAATCAGTTTTACATTATTTAGTTATATTCTCGTAATTTGGACAGGATACAAAATACTTCACTAGAAAAACTGTGTTATTGCAGACTAACCTTTAATTATTCAATCATTGTATTGTATCACCAGTCAGAGAGTCTTTGTCTGAGTTCATCACAGACCTCCTTTGGAAGCTAACGTTTACTTTTCATAATAGAAAAACCATGGGCTTCATGAATAACATTAATGATGGCTCCAGTCTATCCAAATGTCCCTGTGACAGAAATCATGAACCTAAAGCTGGAAGTCAGACACCACTGTTGAATTATTGACGCCTTTGAATTTCCTGCCGTCACATTCAAGAATGTCCTCTGTGAAAATGGCTTTTGTCATGGGCAGTTAGCATATACCAGACATTTCATGCTTATATTGCACATATAATATATATACACACACATATCACTGCAGCAAGGGAAATTAGTTAACATCCTCTAGTCGGGTAACGTGGGAACCCTGGCATGCATGTTGTGTTTTATTTGTATACTCGTGTCTCCATTTGCCCTCTCCAACATCCCTCATAAGTAAAACATAAGAGAGCGGGAGTGGGTGCATCACAAGCCATTAAGAAGCACTGTATTTACTGTAAATGTTTCATGCATGAGCTAGTAGGTTTATTTGCTCCTGACAAGAACAACACTTGGCCTACATGCGGCTCTAGCTGCAGTGAAGTGCACATCTTAGAGAAGTCTTCTAGTTGACACCGTAAATTGCATCCACGGCACGCCTCACGACTGTTGATTGAATGTAATTAAGTTTTCCTCCTCCGCAATGAAGCTTTTTTTTTAACTCTCAGCTCAACACACTTGATAAGAGCGGGATCTGTGTGCGTATCTATTTGTGGATGCAGGAGTATCAGATTGCCCGCTTGATTAAATGCACTTTGAGAGAGCGTTGACGTATATTTCCATGGTTTCTTATGAAATGTATTCCTCTATGTTTACATAAAAGCTCATACTCCGACTGCATTATTGTTACACTGTTGTTCCTAAAATGGCAGCTTCTTTTAGCCGTGCTCTCTAGAACATGCAAGTGAACCTCCAGCAGTCTCCTCAGATGAATAATGTATGGGCTATCACTAACAACCTGCTTTGTTTGGGTGCTGTGCTTTGTTATTATCACGGTGACTTCTTAAGTTCTAAACACTGTTTTCTCTCTGCTTCCTTTACCCAGGAGAATGAGCTTCAAGATTTCCTTCAGGAGAACAAGCACTTGAACCTCCAGTTGTTCAACAATAGCTACAAGGCATCTGAGAATGAGAAGGTAAGAGGAGAAAAGGCCTGTTTTTGTTTTAGGACTATTTGTTACGTACGTTTTTTGCTAACATCTGTCCTGTGAGCCTGCCTAGAATATTCAAGATGCATCAGTCCTCCATTTAATCAAAGTGATGGAATGTTGACATTGATTTCTGCCAGAGGATGAATCATGTGGTGTGATCCTCTGACTTTTTGTGGAGCAGCCATAAAGTTTAAATATGTGTTGAAATTTGGTGTGAACTTTTATGGGGCCTTTTTTATGAATCCTAAAATCTGTGGTGATCCCTTTTGTTCACAAGAGCCATCAAGAGGTGCTAAGTGACATGTCTCAACAACTGTTGGATTAGGGATGTGCATGTGTAGTTAACAATTGAACTCCTTCAGCCTTGTTAGTATGCGCAATCTAGTCCGTTTCACAATTATTAACATTTTCATTTTCTAGGCCTGATGATGGTCAAATGTTGCGTCTAACCTGCAGGAAGGACTGATGGAAGGATAGAAGGAAAAGGGGGAAGGATAGGAGTATTGGGGGGGGGGGTCTAAGGGTCATTTGAAGTATACCTACAGGTATATACACACTAAGCTGTAGCACAGCCACCTGCCCCTAGCCGGGGCTGTAGCTCCAGTCAGTGGCTACTGCCGTAATGCTATAATGCTCTACTACCCTGATGTAATCAAGCACAGATGATAGATGGCATCTCATAGCCCAGTGCACTTTGTACGCTTAGTAGTATTATGATCCAGAAAGTGGAGATAAACTAATAAGTTAGTAGTGACTGGTCAATTAGCCATATACAGAGGAAGAGCTTTGATTCTGTTTATGGCTCTGTCCATGATACACTGAAATGTTGAATTACACAAAGAAGGCCAAAGAAAGATTTAGTTGGATTTAAGTTTTTGTTGCTGTTAAACAAAATGTGTAAAATCTAACCTTGTAATGTCATCTTAGTTAAAAAAAGATATTGGAAAACAAAAAAGCCATCACTTTTGGGTTCAGTGTTGAAGCATGACTGAAATATGGTAAATGTCAATCACGCGCATCATTGCTAATGGACATAAACGTCAGTAAAACTCACACTTATTAAAGGACAACTGCACACAGTTAAAGTTTTTTTCTTCACGAGCCACAGCCTCTCTGGTCCGTGGAAAACAGACTATTTAAGGCTTTCTGGGTCAAACTCTAACTTGCCCTGGGATGCTCAATAGATTGAGCTTTTTCCAATTGCTACTGTCCAAATGAAAGAAACTATTCTCTTATTATATCAAACAATTCTCACCCTCTTTGTAGCCTCAAGACCTCAAAGGCCTTCAGAGCGGATAACACAGAGTGAGAGTAGATCAGAACATAAAGAGCAGGCATCTCTATGGACAGAGAGACAATTTCCTGAAGGTGCTGATTGGCAGGTTGTAACTGTTGGGGTGAGAAGAAGGGTGGGATGCTGGTTATTGATGTCTTATCAGGAGTGAGGCTGCTTGTGGAGCAGCGTTTTTGAACTGTTATCACACCGACGGATATGAGAGCAGCACTCTGCAGGGCAGTGCGGATATTAGCCCTTGCTTACACCCCCCATGTTCTGATCCGTATCGCCTCTGAATGAACTGGGAGGGGCCACAAACTGCAACGCCCTCTACCCATAATAGACTATTGACCTGCTTCTGCATGATCCAATATAGTTTTGTTCAATCTGTCTACATTAGGTCTGACAGTCACTCCTATTCATGTGGATAGTTCTGCTGTGTGGAGGCGGCCCGTTCACAGGCAGACTCGCTGGATTCTGTTTGTGTTTCGCTTTGCTGATGTTTGTTGAAACGCCCTCCTCCAGGAATCATTAGTCATTCATGGCTGCTCTGAGAAAAGGGCTTCGCAACATTGTGGCTGCAGGAACCCGGGGTTTTGCAGCTGATCAGGGGCATCTAAAAGGCTGATGCAAAAATAAACTTTTTAAATAGTAATAAAACTGGTCTGTGAAAAAAGGATCATGAACCAGAAGTAGAGACGGAAATAGCTACATCTTTCAGATATATTCTTACTAGAGGAGACGTTAAGTTGTGTGGTGTACAATGAAAATATGTGAGATTGCTTTATCAATTGAATAAATTGGTACTTGGTTAACAATGCATGAATGAAGCATGAATAATTTAATAATACTTGTGTCTAATTCCATGGATGTCCATATTAGGATGTTATTCTTTCATTTTTGTATTTAAAATCTTTTAATATTGAAGCCAGCTTGCTCCCTCATCGTGGCTGTATCAGTTTCGACCTGTGTTAAAGTGCTGACTGCTGCTTCGTGCAGCATTACAGCTAATAGCTTTTATCGGCTTAATTCATTCGGAGTAGGTTTTCAATTAAAACGTGTTTAAGTATATCCAGACTTCATCTCGAAAAGATAGTGTTGAGTTTGTTCAAAGGGGCTAACATAATCAACACAACACGAGAACTCCTCACAGTGCCTCTAAATTTAACACTCACCAGAAATGTTGAATACTTTTTCAACTCAATTTAACCTAAAATGACGGCTCTACTTTTAGAAAAACTTCCTGGTCATATCTGATTGGTTTATTCTGAATGATGTTCCTGACATTTTGTCCAAAAGGAAGTGGAAAACAACTCATTGAGCAACTTCAGATAATGCCTTGATACTGCCCTGTTTCATTTTGATTCTGCTGATGATATTAGACACCATTTTTAAGGTCTCATACAATATCTGCCTCACTTCTAATATATAATTATATGGTATAAATATAAATGTGCTTATAAATACTAATTGATATTGTGATTACATCCTTGTTGTTGTACTTGGTGATGATTTTATTGAAAAGCTTCTAATGCAATCAGTTTTCTAACAACATGGCATGGATTGGTTGAAGTTGCAATTCTTTTTTTGAGACTGCCTTTAAGTTATCTTTTGGTATTTTTGAGAGCTAGTGGTAAAGTTGTGATGATTGACACCGAGTGTAGTTTGTATCTGGTGCATGAAAAGGAGCACACGGGATGCAATACAAAATCCTGGTAATAGTTTAACTCCATTTAGCTGGTTATGGTCAGGAAACTAAATGCTTTTAGAAGCAGAGCACATCATCAAATGTAAACAAAGTGGATTTTTTTTTCCTACAAAATGTTTATTGAGTTTTTTTGTCATTTCCAAAGACACAATTACAATTAAAGAAATTCTAAGGAAATATACATACACATGCACATATATACACATCTATAGAATAAAGGGACAATCTATAAGAATACAAGAACAAAGTGGAATTTAAAGAAGAAAGAAAAAGAAGGAAACGCTTCCACAATGTTTGTTAGATTTTCAGGGAAACACGACTCAATGTGCTGGGAAACAGTGAATGTATTTACATGAAAACTGCAGGACACTTTTTTCTTTTTAAAGCAGAACACCTGCACTTTAACAGTTTTAACACACAATTTAAAAGCTTGCTGTGAAGTAAAGGGGCAGCAAATGGACACATTATCCATCATTTCAACATTATACTATGATGAACACTGCCACCAAATTTACTCTTAACACAGAGAGTGGAGGCTTTAAGAGAGATCTGGCTCATTTAACTTTGAGGTGCAGAAAAAGAATAAGAGACCATGAATCCTGGAAAGAGCCTTGAATGGAAGTTAGGTAATGTTTGTGAATAATGTGCCAGAGTATCTAAAAATGCTTGATTTTAGTTCAGAAGTTCATGGGAGTGTAGTCATCAAGTATAAAAATGCAGCTGATTCAAACTTCTTAGTTTCACTGAAAGGAAATGAACATTAAGTACAGCTGCAATATCAATCTCTTTGTTCCCTTCTGCTTCTTCCGTCTGCACAGGTGAAGTCTGAGTATGCCCAGCTCAAAGAGACCCTTGGTGCTGTGACGCAGGAGAGAGATTTAGCCCTGTGGGAGAAGAACCAGCTCCAAGACAAACTGGAGAACCTAGAGCAGGTGCTCAAGGTAAGGCAGGTAGCTCTGTGAGCAGACATGACTCACTGATCTGTCAGTGGTGTGTGCATTTCTAGTACCGTAGTCCGTCTATGCCAGGATCTTTATTCAGCCTAACCCTTTGCCAGTACCCCCTCTCCTACCTGTGCTACACTGCCTCCATCTGGTTCTCTTCAGCTTTACTGTCTAATGTCCCTGACATGTCTGTTGCCTTCCAGTGTCGTGTTGGGAGGTCTGACCGGGAGCTGTGACAGAGTAGAAGCTTGGAGCAGTCTGCCCTCCTTTCCTTTCCTGTTGTGCCCTTTCATGTTGTCCTACCCTCCCTGGCCTGCCCCCTCCCCTCCTTCCCTGTCCCCTCTGCCCCAGCTAGATTTATAAGGTATCACTGCCATGTCTGTCTGTTAGGGAGCAGTCCTCTCAGTCTCATTCTGAATGCTTTCTGTCCACCTCAGTGGCTGTGCTTTTTTTCTCCCTTACTGCGTGGGCTGCTACCAGACATATGAATGGTCACCTGGCTATATGACCACAGCACTGTGGAATGTGATTTTTTGCATGAGGCAGGTCAAAGTGTTTGGCTTTATGATGACAGGAGGAGGAAGAAGAGGGGATAGAGAGAGTGGGTCACTCTTCATGATGATAATGTCAAGTTTGATGACATTACCTATCCTAGACCTCGATTTCTACTGGCATGAAAATGTCATTTGCTTTTTCACCTGACAAATCTTCACATACAGTGGGAGCAGTAATGTGACTGGATGACACAGGCGTATTGTGTGATGAAGAGCCTAGCATTCAGTCCCTTGTATTGGATGGCTTCTTTTGTTGTTATGGATGACCACAGACAAGTGAGCACGCTCCGGAGTTTGCTCACCCTTTCATGTAACGTAAAACCTTGTATTGATCATACAAAGACAACATGGCTTAGGTCGGCCTTTCAAACAGTCTCAGTAACCAGACTTTTAACAGGTATTGTGTTACCTAAAGGGGGCAGCAAACCTGAATGTGGATTGATGTTAGTCTTTTTGTTCACACAGCAAAGCATCTCAAGTCCTCATCCATAAGCACTTTGGTGCTAAATGTGATCTGATCTCTCCCGCAGATCATTCGACATAAACTGTTCTCACGTGGCTTTTTGCTGTGGCACAGTTTATGTCTTACTTACTTGAAGGGTTTAAAGGTCAGTTCACTGTTAACAGCCTCTTGATGTGTGATATGTTTGCACATGTAACACCTGTGATGTCTCTGAATGTGGAGAAGACTGGAGATGCATTTTTGTGTTGGCTCAGTACCGTTAGATTTTAGTTCCACTAACAGCAGCCATCTCTATGCTCCCCCTCCACAATCCTCACCCCCGGCTCTCCACCCCTGCACCCCCTGTGGACAGCATATGCGAGAGGCTGCAGAGCGGAGGCAGCAGCTTGAGTTGGAGCATGAGCAGGCCTTGGCTGTACTCAATGCAAAGCAGCAGGAGATTGACCTTCTTCAGAAGGTAAGCAACTTTTTGGGCTTTCTTGTTTTGCCCAGCCGACGCCTGTGTCATGGGTCAAAGAGCTTTTTGTTGAGCAGCGGTGCGATACAGAAAGTCAGACAGAGGTGAAAGTCATCTCAAAGCTGTATTATAGAGAGCAGATGTAAGAATTGGGCTCTCTTTAGGCTGTAGCACTCACCTGTGTCATTATTTTCATCACTGCTCTCACGGTGTACCCTCTTTGCTCCATCCTTCAGCTGTCCATCACTCTCCACACCCTGAGTGCGCGACAGTTTAGGAGCACTCCTCTTGTTTGTTACGAGCAAGCAAATCAAACACTCAGAGTGCAGAGCAGATATGACACTTCTTCGAGGCTTGCTTTAAACAGAAATGTTGGCCCGGGCCATTTGATAGTGTGGCTTCCAAGTCTTTGCACTGGCTCTGATTGTAATGTCAAAGCAAACCCTGCAATGGCTGCGACTGCTGATAGCGTGAACGTGATAGGAATTGTCACCAATGCCTTCTCTAGAAACAGTGTGTGTACCCCAGTGTTGCTGTTGCTGCAGTGTTGCTCTAACTTCACAGTCAGTCTTTCACAGGCAGACTTCTCGGCTTTTTTCTCTCATTAGCAGAAGCTCATTACTGCCTTATCTTTCCTCAGACGCAGGCTGCTCTCTGCATTCTCCCAAATTAATTGCTTGCAAAGTAGATTTATGAAATTGTAAAGCCCACAGATGCTCTCGTACTCACTTGTTTTTTCTCAACAGATGTCTCTAGTTCCCATAAGAAAAATGGTGTGTATTACGCTATGTTTCTATACAGTTCAGTGCTCCTGTAATACCCAAACCTTGCTCCACTTGAATGCGCTAGCCTCCTCTATTTATAATGGGGAGGAACATCATTTTAATTTGTTCAAAATGATGTTTGTTTGCACAGAGCCTCAATCTAGGCCATTTTTCATTGGTTTTCCTAAATACGCATGTGAACTTAAACCCTGGAAACGTGTTAATTGTAAAAGGAGCATCTACAGCAGGTTATCATCATGGACAGAGCCGGCATAGTAAGAGTCAGACCTGTTTGCAATGTACAGTATTTTGAGTACAGGATGCTGTCTTCTTGTTCTCTTCACGTCTCTGCTCCAGGTCAGCCTGTCTTTTAAGTTTAGAAAGAGTCGTGTGGGTGTGAGGTTTGCGAAGAGAGCTTTTGGTCATTGCTGAAGGTTTTCATACTAAATGTGAAAGAAAAGATGGAGGGATTAATACCGCCCAATATATTTGTGCTTGAGTCGGAGGCTACAGTCAACAGAATGTTTGCTCAGCTCAGCTGAGCTTAACATAAAGCATCAGTACAACTTCCAGTCTTGGCTGCTTGTCTTGACAAGGCAGTGATTAAGTCTCTCATCTTCCCCTTGGATAAATAAAGGTGTATAATAATTAGTATATAACAAGTATTTCCTAAAACATTAGTATTAACTATCAATTATTATCAAGACTTACTAACTCCCTTTAATGACACACAGCCAAGCAGCAACCTCTGCTCTAAAAATATGAGTCCAATGCGGAAGTGCTAAAAACTCTGGAAGTACTGGAAACCACCTACACACCAATTGGATAAAGCTGATCTTTACATCAGAAATAAACATGTTTACAGCCTGGTACAAAAAACGAGTGTATTCTGGATAGTTCATTTCTCAATCGGCACACACTGTACAGGGATGAATTTTTTTCTAATGCAGCAATTTCGAAGATATTGAGATTACGAGTTTTCCAATGAGAGGCACAGCTGACTTGATTGACAGGCGGGAACACTGTAGCTGTTGGCTAGTAGGCTCAAAGCCCGCCTCTTTAAGTCACACTCGCTTGACAGCAGCAATGTGGCTGCCACCGACAATTGGCCTCAAAAAAGAGCTTCAGAAACAGATGGGTGACATCATGGATACTATGTCCATATTTTTATTATATTATATTTTATACAGTCTATGCACACAGCTCTACAAAATTAAATAGTTGATAAGATGAATATAACTTAAATGTAAAAAATAACAAGCAAACAAACAAACTTAAAGGCCTTGTGTCTCTACATACCCCTGCGCTGGTGGCTGAAGACTCCTGTTTAAATGCCAACGTTATAATAACTTTAAAATGCGTCTCTGATTTTCTAACTTTCTTTGACCGCAAGAACTAACAACTACATAGTCTCAAATACAGATTAGATTGATTGCATTGATTGCAACATTGATTACACCCTGGAAGTCAACTACTCATATTTGAACTTTTTAACGCCTGATTTACAGATAAGTGCACTCCACAGGCAGACACCTGTTGGATGCACAAGCTAACCTGAAAGCACCTGATTATGTTTAACTGCAGACCACTCACAATTTTTGTTTAAATAATTGTGATTACCACTTAATGTCCTCTATCCACACCCTTCAAATAAAGAACTATATGTTGTGTTGATCCTTTCCACACAGCCAAAATAAAATCCACTTTATTCTGAGTTATAACTTAACAACATATGGAGAGGTTAAAGGAGGGGGAACACTGAAACTGGGCACTGTAGGAAAATAGAAAGGTGTAAGGCAGGCCTCCATACTTTCATCTGGTTATAGTTTAATACCACTTTGTATCAGCTTATATCAAGGCACTGGTGCTGACAGAATGAACCCTGTATTGTCAGGGATACTTTGTTTTCAGTCATTTCAATAACTGAGAATGAACGTTTTTTAAATGCTCTTAATGATGTTTAAAGTTCAACTAAATCTCATTCTAAAGATACTGAACTGAAACAGTGTACTGTGTTTTTCAGGCTCAGGTTGAAGCTAAAAAAGAACATGAAGGTGCCGTCCATCTGTTAGAGGTGAGTGTCTGACTCTTGGGGAGGTTGACTTTTTGTTTTTCTGCTCAAGGATAGGGGATTATTTTGCTCTAGGGCAGACCTAGAGCCAGTTCCTGCTTTTTTTGACCTCCTTACTTGAACCTTGGTGATCTTTGTTTGTTAGTGCTCATGTTATAACATTTGAACATTGGCTGTAGATTGCTTTTGCCTTTACTGGAAAAGATAATTTAAATTAATGAAGCAAAAACTTGAACATGTGATAGTCAGACCGTGTTAAAGCAGACTAAACTGTTTGTGCTTTCATGATGTGTATGAGATCCTGTGAGTAATCGTGCTTTATTTCTTTCCTACATCTCTTTGTACTGAATGGGTGGGTCTTTATGCTTATACAGAACCACTTGGACAGCATGCAGGTATTTCAGAACTGTTTTTATTTACTTTCTTGATATATTCTTCTGACACTTTTCTGTTCAAAGTCAGTCGGGTACCTACATTACTCCCATGTCTTGTTAGTCAAGAGGAAATGGTGACACAACACGGATCACAATCACATTCTGATGAGTGATCTGTGCTTTCTTGGTTTTCAGAAATATTCAGGGCGGCATCGTTTCTGAGGCTTTGCTAAAAACTCAACTCTGTTTGAGATTTCCCTTCAAAGCGAACTCTCAAGTTCAAAAGTCTTGAACATGACTGACGGCATAAAGTGGAGGTCTTTCCGACTTGATCATAGAGAAAAATTCAGCAACAGTTGCTTAACAATTGATGAAAAGATTCCAGTCGTCAAATCAAGATTCAGAATATCTCCTCAATTAGAGACGAACGCCTGGGGCCTTACTGACCCACCTCACAACTCAAAGCCCATCAACACACTGAGACCAGCAGGTTTCACTTTATAAAGACAAAGACCTGCTTATAAGGTTGGTCCAGATGAAAACAAATCCAACTATCCCTGTTCACAAAAATGCAAAAAATATGTTTGTTAAATAGATCTTTAAAGCAGAAAGACAATATTTTAGCAGATCATTTTTCCTCTACATGTGTAATGGATATTGTGGATAATCTCCTTTTTAGCATAGTATTAGACAGTTCAACGGACACATTGCTAAACTGTGCTAAATATGATCTTTTCAATGCAGTATTGCATGTATATAATCCAGCATGTGTTTTTGCCATACAGCTTCAGACTGTATGAGGCTGTGGAAAACAGTGCCTCTCGATCGACTAACTCTTTTTCAAAAAAATCCTTTGTGGTCTGTCTGCTAACAGCATGTTGTGTCCAACGATAACCTTTGTGCATGAAATGGACTCATAGTCTTAGCAGAATAGCACAGGGAGTAGCATGAGCAGGGGGGCTTTGTTCTGTGTTGGACAGTGCGAACACATTCCACAGTAGTAGTCTGAAAGCAGCTGGGCCTTGTAGCACTTTGCAAGAGAACAAAACATTGAACTCAAAGCGCATCAACAGGGACTGTTTTCAGCTGCTGTTTATGCACACTCAGTGCTCCGGAGAGTTTTTAAAGCAGCAGGACGGTATAATAAAGATTGACTGTAAATAAACTCCGGTGCCCACGCTCATAATGAAGACACACTGATGAGTTTTCAATAATTTTTTGGACAACAGTGGAGCTACATGGCACAGAGGGATAAGATATATCCGGCTCTGACACAGATGCTACTTGTTGGTTTAATAAAATTGATTTTGGTCTTTTCAAAGTCTTTCTTAATAATAATGAGATATATAGAATAAAATGAATCTAATCCTTTCAGACACTCTGCAGTTTGGCAATGCACACTGCCTCGAGGCGATATGCTTTTTTTTTTTTTTTTAGCCTTAGCTGTAGCTTTGCATGTGATTTGAATCGTGTGCTGTCAGTTGAAGTTAAAAAGTCATTTCAGGACGTTTTCTCTGCAATGACTGATCCTCATGTTTGAAGTTGTACAGTAGCTCTCACCTCATGTCCTATTTGTGTGTAGACAGTACACGTTTACATGTATATATGTACCTACCGTACATATGCGTGTATACTGAAGTATTTCTGTGACCAGAATGTTCAAACATGCATCCTATAGTTTCATTATTTTTATTTTCTGTTGTTTTCCTTGTATCCCATCCTTTCCCTCCTTATCCTTGTCTTTCCGTCATTCTTTCTTTCTATCTTTCTCTCTCTCTCTCTCTCTCTCTCTCTCTCTCTCTCTCTCTCTCTCTCTCTCTCTATCTATCTCTCTCTCTCTCTCTCTCTCTCTCTCCGTGCCTCTCACTTCCCTCTCAATGACTCTCCTCCCTCACCATCATCAGGCCAAAGTCCGTGAGCTGGAGGAGAAATGTCGGAATCAGAGTGAGCAGTTCAACCTCCTGTCAAAGGAGCTGGAGAAGTTCCGGCTTCAGGCAGGGAAGTTTGACATCCTCAGCACTGAACCCTTAACTGTATGTGAATCTCCTGGGTCACCCGACAAATCCCTATCCCAGCTCCTCAATGGACTGGCTGCCCCCATAGGAAAGGGTACGTGTGTTATCATATTTAAGCATATTTATTCTTAGCAAAGAAAAAATGTTATTGTTAATTATATATTTAAGTAGATTGAATCTTAATTTTTCAGTGAAGTCAATGAATAAGAGGGTACAGAATTAATTTCACCTTCGGTTGTGATTTCTTAATACATCACTCTGCTATTGAATAAAAGTATCATTCCTACTATGGAAGAGCCTCTGGCAGCAACTTCACAGAATACTATAAAATAAGAATCAGAGCCATAAATAACATATAATAATAATAATAATAATAATAATAATAATAATAATAATAATAATAATAATAATAATAATAATAATAAAAATAATAATAATAATAATAATAATAATAATAATAATACATTTGATTTAATTATTTTTTAAATCAATTTAATGTTTAACTAATCACTTGAAACTGATGAAAACATTCTTTGAGGTGCAATTCTATTCATGAAATGGTATCTTTCAGTAGTACTTTCAAAAGGATTGCACTAGGCAGAGTAGGATAAAAGCTAATACATCTGTATTTCTGCCTCTGATTTGTGAAATGGAAATAGACAGTTGTTGAGTTTATGACCTGTTTTGTTAAATCTCTTTTTTTGTCACAAGCTTGATCTAAGCTCAGTTATCATTCTGTGAAGATCTGATGAGAGAACTTGTGTTTGTACCACAGGTAATGAGGCTCCAACAAGCAGATCTTTGATATCTGAGTTCATTCGGCCGCTCCAGATCAGTGGAGACAAGCCGGAGCTCCTCTCAGTCAAGCCAACATTCCTCACTCGCAGTCGAGCCCGCAGCCCAGCACGGGCTTTCCTCTCTGAGGTATCTGTTCGTTTCCTATATGGCTTCAGCTTTATTGCACAGTTTTTCACTCATACTTTGCGTGACATCTATAGAAATAAATAGTGCAATAAACTTCAAGCTGCAGGAAGCAAGGCTATCTAGGCTTCCTAAATGACAATTTGAGGCTAGCCCTGCCAGGTTGACCCAGATGAAATCCTGTCGTCAGTTAGTGGAACTTCAGCAGCAGAGTAAAGCAATATTAGAGTGTCTCATGGGCAGCATTCAGTGAGCTCAGCTCACCAATATAAGATCCATTACCTCGTTAATACCTTTGGTATCCTGACAGTGCAGTGTCATTTTGGAAATAAATGCTGCTTTATTTTATTCTTTTTGGTCTGAACAAGAGAAAACCCACTCAGCAGGAGAGCATGAAACCTCCTGGTTTAGCTCAAAGTGTTTTTAGAACGCAGGAGCAAAAATATTTAACAAAACATCTAAACAGTCTTTACTCTCAAAGTAGGTTAATAGCTTTTATCTCTTTTAAATGCAAAAATATCACATATTTAAAGCATAGCACTCTGGTTACATCCTAAATATAAAGGGGAAGATGGAAATCAGATGAGCATCATGGTATGTTAAACACAGGATGATTTTATCTCCTCCAGATGGACAAAGAGCTCGGCTCAACAACCAGGTCCAAACTGAGATTCACAGGGAAGGTTCGTCTGTGCATCGCGAGATACAGGTATGTAAACACAACACACGGGTACTTATTCATCTATTTCTTAAAGTGACTGTTGCGTTATTTGAAACACAGAAAACAGACAATAAAACTTCATAGTATCCTTTTTAATCAGGTTAGTCGATGATGAAACTGTAACTGTTCGTCAAGTCTTTATAGTGCTTTAACTTTTGAAAAATTCTGTCATGGGCTTTTTGCAAGCATTACAGAAGCCCTCACACCAAAGTAAGAGTTTAACATCATCAGAGAGGTTGATAATGGAGAAGAAAGCAGAGTATGTTCTATTCCTCTTTACAGTGAAGTTAGCTGGCAAGAAAAGTCATGGACAGATACTGCTGAGACTCTTTGCTTTCTCTCACAGAGCTTTAGGCTGTGGTCTTAAAGATGATTCAGTGTTTCTATCTCTATAGAAAATTACCTGTCAGCACAAAAAATAATTGGAATCCTCAGAGCACAAATATGAACAGGGCCAATGCTTTCAACCCACACTGTCCTCAGCCCTCTCTCATATTTGTAGAAAAAAACAAATCAATCACAAATAGAAAAAAACTTCAGATTTTAAAGCAGCACTCAGCAAATCATTCCCCCTGACATACCTATTAGAAAATTAGAGTGTTTGACATGAAAGAGCTTGCAACAGAGAGGGATTTCAAGAAAATGTATGAAACCGTTTGGCAGTTAAATTTTTTATTTATGTTTTGTTGTAGTTACAATCCTTATGATGGGCCAAACGAGCATCCTGAAGCAGAGCTCCCCCTGGTGGCAGGGAAGTACCTCTACGTTTACGGGACAATGGATGAGGATGGCTTTTATGAAGGTCTGACTGAATGTGATATTCTGTACTCAATTGTTCTTAATATCACGACAATACCAACTATTTCCTCCTTTTTCCTCAGGAGAGCTGCTGGACGGACAGCGAGGACTCGTCCCATCCAACTTTGTGGACTTTGTGCAAGACGAGGAGACACCGTCTGTCAAACACAGGGACACAGTAGCTAAAGAACCTGGCTACCTCAACCACAGTAGCCTGGTGACTCAAAGACATGGTGTGAGCACTGGAACGGGAACGAGCATAAGCAGCCTGCTGAGTGACAGTAAACTCGACTGTCTCAGCACCAGCAGCTTAGGCATGGACCTCCTGGGCTCCTCTAGCAACGGGACAGGAACCCTGGATGTCAATATTGACGAGGTCGGTGAAGACATTGTGCCTTATCCCCGCCGCATCAACCTGATTAAACAACTTGCCAAGAGTGTGATTATCGGCTGGGATGCTCCTGTGGTCCCACCAGGCGGGGGCACCATCAGTGGCTACAATGTGCTGGTGGATAAGGAGTTGCGCATGAGTGTCCCCTACGGGGGCAGGACCAAGTCTCTTATTGAAAAGCTCAATCTGCTCACCAACACTTACCGTATCTCGGTGCAGAGCATCACTGACCGGGGCCTGTCGGACGAGCTGCGGTGCACTCTGCTCGTGGGAAAAGATGTGGTGGTGGCACCTTATTATCTGCGGGTGGACTGTATAACACAGGTCTCTGCTGAGCTCTCTTGGATGCCCAGCAACAGCAACTACAGTCACACCATCTTCCTGAATGGTGCTGAGTACGACATGGTCAAGGCAGGAGGCTACAAATACAAGTTCTTCAACCTGAAGCCCATGACCGTTTACAAAGTGAAGGTTGTGGCGCAGCCACATCAGGTGCCTTGGCAGCTTCCAATGGATCAAAGGGACAAGAGGGAAATCTCTGTGGAGTTCTGCACTCAACATGCAGGTCAGCAGAAAGAGCACTTTTTATTTGTTATGTTTTATCTGCTCAGTAAACCAAAGCTTAGTAGTGTCTGTATTTCTCTACGTGGTTTATGGTTGAACAGTATGGACCTGTATAAACAGCACATGGCCCCTGGATGGTGGTTTCAGTGGGTTCGATGCTCGGTTGGTAAATACATTACGTTACATGTTAATGAAGTGTGCAATTAAATTTGGAGCGTAAATCTACAGTGCCAACAGAAGAAATCATTATGTCTCCCCTGATCCCTTAAATTCAATCCATTTTGGCCAAATGTAAGAATGCTACAAACTACACTAAATGAAGATGGTGGACATGTTAGGCAGCTTTAACTGCTAACATTTACACATGTGGATGTTAGCAATTAACTCAAAGCAGCACTCTACCAAAGTACTGTGAAAGTTGTGCTTTAGCAACTTAAACCTTGATGAGGCATTATAAGGCATTTAAAAGCAGTGTGAAGTTATTAAAGTGAATGTTGGAGTTGTTTTTAAACATGCAGAAGACAGAGGGTAACATTACCACTGATTTTAGTTAATATGTTGTATTTTGTTTCCTGTCAGATGTAAGGTCTCATCTAATCCGTGTTGGCTCCATTAAACTCTCTGAGAAATATGTTTGGATCTCAAAATGCTCCGCTGTGTTCACTAGCTTCTGTGGAACTTTGTTTGTGTTTGGTATTTGGTCAGTGACTTTATCAGAGCTTACAGGAATAGAGACTTTGGTTCAAAGTTCCGAGGTGTATTTATCATAAAGGGGTAACATTGTTCTCCCTTTCTCCTTCATCTCAGTGCTTTCATTTCAAAGTCATCAGATATTTCAAAATGAAAGCCATCTGATAATTTACGTCCAACACAACAATCTTTTATGTACACAGCCACAGGCTTGAGGCCCTTTACCTCTACAAACCTGACAAACGTCTCTGCTGTATTCATTTCTCCCCTGCCACTTTGAGAGTGCCCTCAAGGATCTGCATGTGTATTCCTGTGATAAGAAACACACATGACATAGAAACCAAAACAAAAAAATAAAAACGTGCAATGAGATATCATTGAAGCAGCCCTGCCTGGAAACAAGATTCTCTTGAAGCCAAATAAGCGTAAATTGTAAGCGTAGATCTCTGGGATTTCTTCTCCCTTGAGGCTTGTTGATGCAGAGGCTGTTGCCAGCGCTAACTCGGGTCTCACAGCCTGACTGTCCTGCTGCGGGAAATTTTTTAAGTGAGAATTTAAGAGGAGTGATATTTTTCCACAGCCAGCTACATTCATGGCACTGAGTTTTTGGGTGTAAATATAAAGTCACAGAGGAGTTAACTACTTGTGTGTGCAAATGGATCATGCTTCAGGCAATTCATATTAATGCTTTGTTAACTTAACCTAACTTCACATGACAGCAGATCAAAATGTCCATTGTTTTGGTGCCAGAGTAAGATTGGAGCAGTTCAGATAATGAAAACAGACACACCAGACGGAGTTTAAGGTCAAGTAAGCGATCAAAGAGAAGGGTGAGAGGGAGGAAATACAGGGAGGACACACACAGAGGGATTCAGCTGGGATATGAATTGACAGATTCTGATGAGTTGATGAGCTAACATACGGCCCCATGAGATCCATTTAGATGATTTTCAGATTACACTTTTTCCTATTTAATTTATGATGTAACCACATTCTGTCACCTTAAGGACATCTCATCATATGATGGATGAGTAAAGTTTCAACCATTCAACAGGAAAACATCCTAAATTGAATGAATATTGATCCATTTAATTAAACAGCAATAGAGGACAATTCACTGTAAATGCAGGTAGATTTCAGGTATTATATCGTCTACATTAGTATTGTGAGTTTTGTCCTACTTGACTAACTCATTGGTGTCGATGTTCAGGACGCTGAAGACTCTCCTGTCAGTTCTTTCATCAACAACCACTGACATTTTCTCTCACGGATCTTCTGCAGCACAGCTTCAATTTACTGCTCGAACACCTAGGATAAATTGGTCTGATGGAGGCTACTCTCATGCCCTGGCAAGGATCCTCCATGTTTGTGACACTTCACGTGAAACCTGACTTAGCTTTTTTTCCCCCAGTAGAATATCTAATTCAGCACATACAGCCACAAAGGTTTGAGTTTGGCAAATTTGTGAGCTCTTGCTAGTATGTTGCCTCTCTCTTACAGAAAAGTTGCTCCCCCAGTTCATAGAAGTCGTTTGGATATTGTTCTGCTCCAAACTTAACGCTTAGTGTCGCATTTCTTATATTTTTTTAAGGCTTTGATATCTCAGATTCCCTCTTTGCCATGGCTGTCCTTAAAAGGGAGACTCGAGCCCCACCCATACGGTGTACACCCAAGGTGAAAACAGTTCACAAGCAGACAGGCTGCAGCAGCCAAAACATGGTAGAAAAACCCACATTAATGCGTGTTTTACAGTCTAATCTGTTTTCATTGTCAAATTTAATGATCCATGCACGTTTTCTGTATCGTGGAAATCATAGGCCCCTCCTAACAAGCAGAGAGTTCATTAAATAATCCATCTATTGAACATGTAAATGAGCAGTGTCTGAAATAGTCTCAGTATTGTGGACAACTGTTGTCGATAGAGAAAACAGTCTGGAGGCTCTGTGTTAGACTTTCACACACAGCATGTGTTCTTCAAACAAGCGACTTCATTAGTTTGTAGCCATACAACATTTTTATCAATATAAGTCACACCAGGCAGCCTCTGATCCCCTGCCTAGAAATCACTGTCTGCTGTTTTGGTCCCGGTATTAATGAAAGTGGCTCCTCTGAAACACTCATTGAAACACTAATTCCAGTTCTCAGCAGAGCTTCTTTATGACAGGCGTAGTTCAGAAATGACAAGAAGAAATTAAATGTCGTAACAGCCACCGCTGCTGGTCTAAGACTATGTGTTTTGTCTGCTGACAGTCGGCGTAGAAATGTGATTAAGGTTGCGTTGATGTGTATTCTTGGACACACAAACAGCTGCATGTTGCAGCTCAGAGACGGTGCCGACTGCATCTGCTCTCTCACTGTGCGACTGCGGGTTGGGCTCGGGTGGGGTGGGGGCGATGGTGGTGGGGGGAGCAGCACTGCACAGATGGTCTATGTTGTTTAGTATGCAGGCAGCACTTACAGATTGTGGGAATAGCAAACTGTTTTTTTAATGCTCCAAAGAAAATTGTCAGCGAGAATCTGGCAGCGGAATATTGCTGTACATACACTGACGGCTGAATGTTGGCAAACTCAATGTAACGCCTGAGCTTGATACACATATGAATGAATCCTCAATATGAACCTGCATGGTGATGAATATAGCAATATCATCCTAGAAACATGACATCATTTGAGTATAACTAATTGTACATCCATTTGTGTCTGACGGCTCTTTGCTCCAGTGAAATTAAAACTCTTTTAGAATAAATCTGAATTCATTATATATTATGTTTCCTCTAAATGTCATCACATGTCTCAGCTGCAAATAGTATTTTAAATGTGAGATGTATATTACACTTCCCCTAGAAAGAGAACACCCTTCATGCCACCATTAAATTGTTATTAAATGTAAGAAATCCAAAAAAGATGTCAGCTTCTTTTAATGAAATATAAGTAAACAGTTCGGCTTCTGTTGAGCTGTTTTTCTTCTTCTTCTCTTATCCAGTCTGTATGTTGTGTTCCCTAGGGCCTCCTCTCCCTCCCCAGGAGGTGCAGGTCCAGTGTGGTCAGACGCCCGGGGTGCTGCAGGTCAGATGGAAGCCGCCTCCTCTGTCGCCCTCAGGAACCTCCAATGGGGCCTGTGTGATCGGTTACGCTGTGTGGACGAAGGGACAAAAGGTAAAACATTTTAGAACCACTCTTTATTTGTCTTACAGCACAGATCTTTAAACAAGGAGTCTTTGCCTTCCTCAGCAGGGACTTGTTTGAGTAGTTCTTCATTGCCACCTCCTGGAGAAATTATAAACTGCTGATGCCTCCGGGGACTAGTATTACTTAAGACCTAACCTCAAAAAAACAAACATTCTCCCATTGGCAGCTATTGCTTTTGTTGTGTGTATATGACAGGGATATGATTGTAACTGGCCTGGTGCTGGTGCTACAAATAAGTCCAAAGTTATTCAGCTTATTATTTTGTATTTCAGTATACACACATCTGTTTTGAATAATAGCAGTGTCTTTTTCTGCCAAAGATGAAGGAGCTACACATGCATGTAGTAGTCTCTGCACAATGGTTTCAAAGTAAGAACTGATGTATAAGTAACATATTTAACAGCTCTTTGGTAAGGACTCTTTGGTTCTTTGTGAATGCAGGTAGCAGAGGTCTTATACCCAACAGCAGACTATGCGAGTGTGGAGTTAAACAGGATTCAGTGTCTGGAAGCCCGGGAACTTTTTGTAAGGACGTTGTCGACACAAGGCGAGTCCCAGGACTCGCCCATGGCGGTCATCCCGCACAATCTTTTGGGCTCTCCTCACCTGTCCCGCAGGACCGCTAGTCACTCTATTTCCCATCCACAGTCCCAACCAGTGCACTCTCAAACTCACCCTCCTTACCCGTCGACGTACCCACCAAATCACCCTCAGCCGCAGGTTCAGCCTTTGCCTCGATCCCAACCCCACACGCTGCCACACTCGCAGCCCAGCCGCCAACCCTCTCCTCATACCCAGCCTCATACCCAGCCTCATATCCAGCCTCATTTCCAGCGTCACCCCATGCCCAAGTCCAAACCATTACTAAGTGCCAGAGAGCCAGAAACCAAAGAGCATGAGGTGCGGTCAACCCCGCACTGGGAGCGATCCCCCTCTCCGCTGCCTCCGATGCGTGGACCAAACCTGGAGCCGCCACACTTTCCACCACGACGGTCGCCCTCCCCTCAGAGGATCCTGCCGCAGCCTCAGGGAGTCCCCATCACAAACACCATCGCCAAGGCCATGGCCAGGGAAGCTGCCCAGAGAGTGTTTGCAGAGGGAAACCGGGTAAGTCTAAACAAAAATTTAACAGTATTCATCTCAACATGTGAGATGATCTAATAACGTTCCTGAGAACCAGCTTGCTTTAAAAATCTTTATCACAAGAAGTGTTAGTTCAAAATAAAACTGAACCATATTTTCAAAATCGTAACATTTAAAATGATATGATGCAGCAACTTTCATTCATCTCTTGCAGTTTGTCACGACTTGAATGTCACACATTAATAATGTAACAATTACCAGTCACGACAACAAACTACATATAAGGAATGCCTCACTTTTTGCCCACATTGACCTGGAAGTTAGATATTGATCTAAACATGTTGTGAAACTTTTTAACCAGGTTTATGAAAATTATAATTCAAGGATCAATGCCACCTAGTTAGCCCTATCATTTTTTTAAATTCAAGTGTCATATTTGTTTTCAGGTCGAGAAAAGAAACATATTCAGTGATCGAGGGAACGCCCTACATCCACTTAACTCTGACGAAGAGGAGGATGGCTATGATTCTCCTCATGCGAGGAGGAGAGGAGCCTCAGTAGATGAATTCCTCCGAGGCTCAGAGCTAGGTCGACAGGTAATTAAACCAAAACACAAGCAGTCCTGCTCATCTTATCAGTCAGTGTACCCCTCTTGCTTCTAGGACGAACATGTCGCAGCATTTGTGCAGCATTGCTTTGAGTGTGGGTTGGTTATTTCGGTTAGGTTTTGAATATAACTGAGAGGGAAAAGTGTTGACAAATGCCCTTAACAACTCACATAACTCTGTCAGCGTCTCAGTCTGGCGTTGATTTTTCTTGGGAATCAATGAGTGGCTGGACTCCCTGCTTTTGGCCTTAGTTAAATATGGTACATCCTTATTAAAGGCTGAAGGAAATTCTGTATGATGAGCAGCCAATTAGAGGTTACTGCTGCACTTTAATGGAGGTGTCCATCATTATTTGTGCTAATGAGGTTGTGCTGTGGTAGAAAAATAATGTAGACACCTTCCTTCATCACTGACTCTTGCTACAAAATCAGAAGTCAAGGACATGGTACACTTGGTCTCTGTAGTTCCCACTGTGAACTTTTACATGCTTTTAACACATTTTACACCATCATGCAGACCAAACTGAACCTGAATGTTCTTTTTGACTATTTATTGTAAAATCTAGTGAATAATATGCACTTCTAATACCTTTTTGTCTTTTAAAAAGTGAGCTGTGACAAATCTACAGTACAAAATGCATAGAAAGGTTTTGTATTGTGTTGTGGTAAGTGAGGCTAACGAGGGTAGTGGTGCCACTTTTGAACAGCATTTCTTGCTCATTTGGGCATAATCATGGATTTAAAGACAACAGTGGTATTCTCTAAAGTAAATCAACCTTGTGTAGAGCTGTTTGGATTGGAGAAGACCTCTTAATTTAAGACAACAAGTGACCAGCAGAGGGGGTTTGCGCAAGTCGAATTGGTTGCAGGCAGTGGGATAGTCGACAATGCTATCAACGCTACCATAGGCTGAGCCCATCTAGCGTACTGGTACCTTGCACGATTGCAAAAGCAGACAGCCCTAGAAAGAGCTTCATAGCTGCATAGAAACTCCACATTTCTGAATGCAGTAGTCCCATTTTAAAGAAGGAAGACAGTTCAAACACTTACCAGTAAATGCAAATCTTGACTCATTTCCTGACCTGATAAGATTATAACATTCTCTATTCCTCCTGTCTTGTCTCCTCTCAGCATCAGTATCATCACTACAGTCACAGTGAGGAGTACCACACAGAGAGCAGTCGAGGCTCTGACCTTTCTGACATAATGGAGGAGGACGAGGAGGATCTTTACTCTGAGATGCAGCTGGAGGAGGGTCGCAGGCGCAGTATCAACTCTCACAACACTCTAAAGGTACACGCAGCACACAGTCACTCTGTAGTGGACATGGGAGGGGGGAGTAGAGGGAAATTCATTGGGGGAGGGAGGGAGGGATAGTCCTGCTCTCTCTCTTACAGGCTCTACATCCAGGCCCGCTGTGGCTTTGCCCGGCTGAGTGCTTCCTGCCTCGCGTCAGCTGAGTCAGCCTCCCAGCCCCAGTCCCAGTCCCAGTCCCAGTCCCAGTCCCAGTCCCAGTCCCAGTCCCAGCCCCAGCCCCAGCCCCAGCCCCAGCCCCAGCCTGCTCCTCCACCCCACCCCTCCAGCACCGCTTTACTCATTTAAGGCTGAGCTCATGGGAATGGCTATGTATATAACTGTAGAGCATGCAAGAGGGGACGGCTGTTAATGAAAAGCAGAATGTGTTTTCAGGTTTGGGTGCATTTTGATTCTCTTTATACTTTGACGAAGAAGTCTTCCAAATGTTATGATGAGACACTGTAGTGCAAAGTTTAATACACTGTACTGTATCAAAGGGTCATGGCATTTTAAGTGGGAATCTCATTTAAGTGAGTACTTAAATGGAAATATTCACTTTTGTTTATGTCTGTCATGTCCTGAAGTTTGATTTTTTTTTGTACTGTGGATATAGCTGTTAACATTGTTAGTACATGATCCTGTTTTCATTTGGTCCGTCGTAAGGGATGTGTGGATGTAAAGCCAGTCTGCCATCACTAAAGCACCATGTTATGAGAGTGGGAGGAACAGCAGTGGATGATTGTTTCTCTGTGTTACAGCAGACTTTGACATCAGAGATTAACACAAAGTCACTGCAGAATGGATTAAATGATTGCTGCTTTGTATCTGTACAGTAATGTGCTGTTGATCAGGGCTATCTATTGGTATATTTACTCTTCAAATACACCAATACTGCATCCATCTTCTCTTCACCATTCGTTTGTAACTCACTGTTGCATATTTTCCATGCCCCGTATATTTCTGTAAAACATTACTATATCTCCCAAGGTATGTGAAGTCATGATTTGTGTGTTTGAGTTAGGTATTGCTAAGTTAAAAGTTAAAGATGAATTGTCAGGTTTTCCTCTGCTGTTGTATTTGTGAGCTTACAGACGAGAGCTGCTGATGTGTTGCTACATTTGAAATGTGTTAATATAGTTTGCCCTAGCAGCAGATTCCTTCATTCATTCAGCCTCATATTCATTTTTTAAGCTGTTTTGAAGATTAATTTATTCATTTCATCCTCACCAATGTTTTACTAATCCCTCACCTGTGGCACAAATAAATCCTGTCACTTACTTTTTGTTCAGATGTTTTTAATTTCTTACCAGTGAAATTATTTTTTCCACATTTAACCCTCGTGCCCACCCTGTTTATCAGATTGCTCCATATTTGAGCCTTCACAGATTCCTGTTCAGAGCATGCCATTTCCTCCTCACGGAATGAGACTGCATGTTTT
The DNA here is from genome assembly GCF_009762535.1 of Notolabrus celidotus. NCBI lineage: Eukaryota > Metazoa > Chordata > Actinopteri > Labriformes > Labridae > Notolabrus > Notolabrus celidotus. The sequence continues at coordinate 26,940,201 of NC_048280.1, read as the reverse complement.
ACTACATTGCCACAAATAACTAATTCTGTCTTTATTTTGTCTTTTTTCCCCCATTTGTTCTATTCACATACTGTGTTGTTTCCTGCCTGTTCTAAAACCTTCGAAAAACTTTTCAACCCCCTTCACAAAATCTAAACTGAACCTTTTGAATAATACTGACTGTAACTGAACTGTGAAATTGTGGGACCTGATCATGACTGAAGGCTTATTACAAGCGTCAGGACTTAGCTGAGGAAAGAGACTGCTGGGACCTCCAGAGGGAAGTGGTAAAACAGAAGTCCCTCCGCAGCAAGCGGCTCCACAGCATCCCAGAGGTGGCTGAGGAAGAGTCGGACTGCATGGACGGCATGGGCCAGCGCATTTGCTTTGAAGACGGTGGGCGGCCGGGGACGCCGCACACCCAGAGGAGGATGTACCCCCAGAACAATCACATGCCCCCTAGCAAGAACTCCCGCTACCTGCAGCGCCAGCGCTCCTCCCCTCGCTTCACTGACAGCCGCTACTACTACAGCGCAGACGACCGCAGCATAGGAAGACTCAACCGCCAGAGCACCAAGAGTCCTGACAGCGGATTGGACTGCGGTAGTGAGGAAGAAGGCTCTCTGGGCCGAAGTCATCGAGGGTATTATTCTCAGGGGAGCCCCATGCGGGGGCCAGTGCACTTCATCCACTGTGAGGGCCCAGTAGAGAGGCGTGCGCTGGCTCTGGGCCGCAAAAGAACTCTAACCCGGCAGTGCAGTATAGAAGAGGAGTATCCACGGACTTCAGCCATATCTGTACACACAGGTGACTTTAGGAACAGGGAGCACTTTGGGCCTGGACGAGGGACCCGAGAGCGTAACTACTCCAGGGAAGCAGCCCTGAGCGAGGGCAGGCTGAACGAGCTGGACAGGGTCTATTACAGCCCCCACAGGGAGGCTAGGACCCACTCTATGTCCAGGCTCAGCCGGGACCAGCCGCTGGTGTGTGATTCAGACTTTCTGCTGTACTTTTCATCAGCAAGCTGCTGTCATCCTTAATGTTGTCTGTTTTTCTTTATGACCCCTCCCTCCCCCCTCTTCTTTATTTGGCATTTTAGTATCACATGTTCATGGTCGGTCTCATTTGATGTTTTCTTTGTGTGAATTATGTTGTTTGTATTCAGAATGTCAGGTGGATTTTGAAGTATAGCTTTCTATTACCTAAAGGCCATTTAATCAAAGTTTTGACTTCTCATGTCTTTGAGGGGAGAGGTTCATTCAGAGGAAAGTGTCTGTGCAGTTCATGGGGACATGTTGCTCCCTTATCTTCTTCCCCTTCCCCCTCTGCCAGCTGCCAGCCTCATCTGCTCTTCATTATGTGTCGCCCTCTAGAGCTGAAGCAGTGACCCTGCACCTCCTGCTTGGGGCTTTATTTCAGCACTTCCTGCTTCTCATTGCTTCACATTCAAAATAAGGGTCAAGACTCAGACAGCTTTCCATATTCATTTAGTCTTTGAGCCATTCTCATCCTTTCTTGCTTTCCTTTTTTCACTTGTTTCAGTAAAAAACAAATGGTTTGTTTTTTCTTTATTTTCTGTTTTTCAAACGATTTGGTTGTTATTTTAAAGAAGCAGCGGGCTGAGGCTAATAGCTGTGCTCATCTAACCACATATGTATCCATTCTATCTACTATTCCTCTTTTTTCATCTCATCCACTTTTATTCTTCTTTACCTGTCCTTTGCTTTTTGTTCTCATACAGGAGCTGACATGCACAGAACAAAACAAACCAAACAAATGGTCTTTAGCTAAACATCTGACCCTTCCTTACCCCCAGTCCATGTTGTTGTGTTGAGGTTGATTTCATTTAAAGGTTTTTTTGGGTTCTTTTCTTGTTTTGTGGATTTTCTTATTATTTTGCCTTCCTAAGGACAAATGGAAGCCACAACATTTGCTCTTATGGTTTTTAGTTGTTTTAACAGGAATGTGGGACTCTTTGATTTATTTTATATTTAGCAGTTATCTCATTGCATGTGTTATGTAATTCTAACCTCTCTTCTATTGTTTTTCAATCTAAAGATCATTGGGAACTCATCATCACATGGAAACGCTGATCGTCTGGAACACTCAGGGAGGAGGCTGGTTCACATTGGCACCCCTCCTCAGCAGCGGCCCATCCCATCCATTGGTTAGTGAGGTCACCACATGAGGAGACGCCTCATCCCCACCTGCAGGGCCACTGATGTTTGTGCTATTTATGCCATGTGTTTCCCTTACCCATGTGAGCTGAGCTGTACATCTCTCCCATAGAGCTTAAACAACCACGTAGACCCTTATTTTGTGGGGTGTTTGCACACCCTTTAGCTCTTCATCCTCACCAGCTGGAATCGCCAGATGTTCACATGCAGTTTTGCAGGAAAGTTCTTCCAGATACCATCCCTATGCCTTTGTTTACTGTGGCTTAACATGTTAACATGACCACCCAATTTAACCACCCCGCAACAGTGCAAGCATTGCTGTTTTACACCCAGTGACTCCAGAGTGAAACTTGTTGCCTTGTACACCCTTCCACCTCAGGGCAACCTCATCATCCTACTGTATCAGCATGAGTGAATGGGCCATGGGGTAGACCAGAGTGTGTGTGCGGGGGATCTCTGACCGTAACGTTGTGATTGGTGTCTTCTGTAGAGATCACCATGGACAGTAACAGTGAGGGGAGTGAGGGGAACCTCTCACCCGTCAAGGAGGATGTTAACTATGGCAGTGTAGCTCGGCGCAGGATATGGCGATCTTTGTCCTCAGAGGATCAATATGGTATGTGGTGCAGCTTCTCTCCCAGGTGACAATTCAACTTGAAAGGTCAGAAAAAGGCCAAAAATGCAGTAACATCATGATGGTGGACAGTTAGCTTCTTTGTTTAGCTTAACTTAGCTTAGCTGAATAAAGCTGACGGGGGAAGACAAGACTGGCCACTTTTCCCGTTGCTGGAGAATGAAAACCCCTTCCCTGTATGTACTCCTACACCCCCCAATCCCAAGAAACCCCAACTCACTCACTCTCCCCATTCACCCTCCATAACCAGACCACTCTCCCACCTCAACCACCACCTTAACCCCACCCTCCTCTCCCATGATTTTCCCCCATCTCCTTCTTTCCTTCTCCTCCCCGCCTTCATGAGCCAGCAGCTCGTTTGATGTTTATTTTGCATGACCCATTTACAGTACAGTGAGAAGGAAAGACACATTAGTGGATGAGTTGTTGCATTCTTGCCTTGTTGGAATCACTTGGTTGCACTTTCATTGACTCCGCTGCCATCAAAATCTAACACATTTAACACCAGTGGAGCACATGTTGCATATCTGAAAAAGCAGTTGCTTAGGTCAGTACTGGTTGCATTATCTCTGAGCCATTATCCAGACTTACAACCTGCCATTGAAACATTTAACATGGTGATCCATGGGAAGCATGGGGAACTGATATCAGGTTCATCCCTTCCCCCTCACTGTCCCTGATATCTGCGTTGCCAGGACCTGCTGGGGCATTTGATGTGTTATGTTCCCTGGGAGCGTGCCTCCTTTGCCCTTTTTTTCGCTGCACATTATTTCCAGATGTGGCCTTGTAAGCATGAAAGCACACCTGCATTTGATGTGGGAATGCTCTCCTCGTCATGTCTATTCCCAGGAAAGCATGCATGTCGATCAGCCTCTGTGAGATAAGGCAGTGAAACAGCAATGAACAGTAGTGCAGTCTTACTTGTGTCCTCCTGGTGTGCACAGTCATTCGGTTTCCCTTGCACCCCAACAAACTGCTTGACCTGTTTCCTGTCTGTGCTGTGCTGTACTTTGTTATGATGTTCAGTGACTGTCACGCCAGAAAACAGAGATGTGTGAACGAAGAACCCTGCTGTGCTACCATTGTAGAGAGTGATTATTCTAAAAGCATCTTGTTCTTTAAGTGCTTAACCTCAGCAGGAGACTTTTTTTCAAACCAAAAGAGATGAAAAACTGTAAAGAAAAATTACAGCATTCGATCCCCGGCTCTTTTTTCACACATCCATCTCATCGCCCTCTCCCCTGTCAGCTCTAACAGAGAGACATCTTCTGCTCTCATTGCCTCTACAGCCAGCGTGGCTGTATAAGGCTGGTAGTAGCAGCAGAGGCCTCCTCTATGTTTCAGACGGTTATGGCGTGCGCAGGCAAGGGCGAGGACGGCGATCCCTGGATTACTATGATGAGTCGGAGCCAGATGAGCTGATCCGAGTGTTTGTGGCGCTGTTTGACTACGACCCCATGTCCATGTCTCCCAACCCTGATGCTGCCGATGAGGAGCTTCCGTTCAAGGAGGGCCAGATCATCAAGGTGATGGTTTGACTATAAGACACCACCCAGAATCTCTTACACCTCACTCTCTTATGCTTTGTATCTCTCAAAAACATTTAAAATAACATATGAATAATTAACTTCTGATTTTCTGTGTCTTTCCTCTTTGGTATATTTCCAGGTGATTGGTAATAAAGACACAGATGGCTTCTACAGGGCAGAGATCAGAGATCGAGTGGGTCTGATCCCCTGTAACATGGTCTCTGAGATCCAGACGGAGGATGACGACATGATGGACCAGCTCCTCAAACAGGGTTTCCTGCCCCTCAATACTCCTGTGGAGAAGTTAGGTGAGACTTTTATTTTACTACAGATGTACCTGCCTCCTTTTCTTATTCTCCTCTTCTGTGGTCCTTCTCTTTCTGGTAAACTTGCTGCTCTACTGAACTGTCTATTACTGACTGTTCTCCTTTCCACTGCTCTCCTGTGTTTCTCTGCTTTCCTGTGAAGTGAACTGTGACCGTTTCAAAGATGGCCGCTCGATAAATCGCAGATCCAGAAAGTCTAAGAGAGGTCTGTGTACAGTGAGATGCTTTCTCTGCTCTTTGCTTTATCTTCACTTCTTTTTCTCAACTCCTCATCACCCTCACCGATCTTTGAATATCCACTATCAGCCGCTTTGCTCTGACTAACTTCTTTGAATAAAAGAGCCGTTCATTCTGAAACTGCCTTGCCTGTATCTTCACTGATCATCACATCTCACTGAGAAGTTTTAAATACTTCCCACTAATCAGCCTTTTTTTAAACTGTGACTCTTCATAGAGAGGAACAGGCGGAGTGGCCGACAATATCCAATGTCAACAAGGAGGATGGTGGCTCTGTACGACTATGACCCTCGAGAGAGCTCCCCGAACGTTGATGTAGAGGTACTGTCCTCTTCTGGATCCAGCTTTGGACTTTGTGTTGATCGTTTTCTGTCACCATCATCATGTTTAACTGATTACATGAAAGCTGTCAAAGTGCAAAATGTTAGAAAGATATGTTAAATGTTGTATATCAAGAATCAAAAGGAACAGTTTAGGCATTATTCCATCTGTTGCTGAGCATCAGTAAAGATTAAAACTGTAAATTCTTTGTTTTTATGTCATGGCAAGACAACAAATAAGCCCATCAGAACCTCTAAAGCTTTCTATTTCTCTCAATATATCTTATGTGTTTAATTTGTACAAAAACGTGTCTGTATAAACAACAGTTTTCATTGTCATCACATCATCATGCACGACAAACGTGTCAAAAGCGACTGGCTCTGCAAGAATACCAACCATTTTTTAAACAGAGATGTAAACATAGGACCTGTCAGACAGAGCTCTGCATACATGGACGATCCATTCACACATTTAAACCAGTCAGATGAAGCCCTCGACATCCATCAGCTACCCCTGGATAAATAAGTGACGATTTGTTTGTCACTAAGAGTGTAAGCCTCTTAATGCCTGAGGAAAGAGAGACAGAGGAGTAAGGAAGTCCTGATTGATGAAGACCCTCATGAAAAAGAACAGTGCTTCTGCTGTTTGGAAGAATTTGGGGTCAGGAGAGACAACATCTTAAAATCACAGAAAAATATGCAGCAGAGAGTCGTAGGCCTGTAAATGATGGTTAATTCTCACACTATTATGTTCTTTTCATTTCCTCATGTCACGCAGGCCTGATTTTTAGGTTTAATGGAGATATATGACAGGAATGGCGAGTAAGAACAGTCCATGCTTAGGCCCTTTGTACCTTCAGTTTTTGTACAGGTTGAATGAGATATAATGTGATGAATAGTAAACATTAGTAGTGCTGGTCGGCTGTTTTCTTAAATCCCTTTCAGCCAGGCGAGCTAAGCTCATATCTCCTAGCAGTATTTTCATAGTGACGCCCAGATATGAGTGGTCATGTCTTCTTATTTGACTCTAAACAAGATGATGTTAAATCATGCCTTAAATTTTGATTCAGGGTATATGTGTGTTCAGAGTTGAGGTTGAGTTAGCGGTAACAGTTAGCACTGTGTAAGCTAGAGGATTGAATTACTTTCCCGTGCTGTTCTTTTTGCCCTCCCCCCGTTTACTTACTCTCACCTTTCCATTGGCATTGCCACCGACACAGTATGAGGGCAACAGACTGAATGAGGAGGTGAGTGAGGGTGAGAGGGGTACACTACTGTCTGCTCTGTGTGTGTTTCCTCCCCCGTTTGTCGGACTGCAAACGAGGAGGCGGGCCTGGATGAAGGGCCACGGCCCTCTGTCCCTGGTGGTCATGACACAGCCCCTCATGCATTGCCTGAGCCAGCATCTCCCCTCCTCGGTTTGGTCTTTTGTGTCGACCTGTCTCCTACATACTGTACATTACACTATGTCTGGTTTTGTGTGGTTTGGCCGGTCCCATAGGACAAATGTGCCACGTGTGTTGCAATCCTGTCTTCAAAGATCCAACAGTTGATGCATTTACAGTTGCAACAGTCCACCTGTATAGACTGAATTGACACTCGTGTTTATGATGCATCATATTGATTTGGAGAAAGAAGCACAGCATTTCAAACTCATCAACACCTAGTAGTAAAGTTGATGTGTTGTAAAGTATTCAGCTCACTTTAATTACAGTAAACAAGAAGAGAAGTCATCCGATCAATCAATCTGAAGTCTCTCTTTTTCTTTGACAGGCTGAGCTGACTTTCTGTGCCGGTGATGTCATTACAGTTTTTGGTGAAATTGATGAAGACGGCTTTTACTATGTAAGTATCCAACATTTCTACTTAAACATAATTATAAATCCTGACTGTCATGATGTTATGAATACATTTATTTTTGCTTATCAGTGTCAAGTTTGTCCTTCATGTTGGTTAGTTCATATATTTAAAGCTGTTTTTACACTTATATTAAAACTGTTAAGAGTGAAATATTTCTAAGCCGTGGCACGGACTTAGCGTAATGTTTAAGTTGCGAATCCATTCTCAGCTTCCTTCCAGCATGTCATTCCCCCACTCTCTCCCAGTTTACTATGCTATCCACTGTCCTCTCCTCTATCAATAAAGGTGTAACCCCCCCCCCCAAATAAAATGCTGAACTCCAACAACCAACTTTAGCTTTAGTTTTTAGCATTTGTAAAAAAAACAAAAACTAGTTGAACTATTCTTAGCTTAGACAGTTAACTCCTAAAAATCTGATATAACACTAGCTAGTCATGAGAAACTTACTTTTGCCTAACCCTGACATAATACACAATCTTCTATCATCTTATTTTTAAAAATGTATAAAGTGTATAAGCTGCTGTTATCATTGTAAACTACATGTGTAAAAGAATGGATTTCATTGGATCTGTTAAAACTTTTAATAACTGGGGATTAACGAATAGTCAATAGTGAAGTGTGGGAAAAACTACGTGCACTTGCACACTCCATCTGAGGTAGACCTCAACGAACTGTTGGTCGAGTTCTCTGCTGGTGAGTAAACAAACACAGCTTGGGCTGAAGGCCTCCCTCCCTGAGAAAGATGTGCCAGACATCAGCTTGGACATTGTGTTATTACAGTAACAGTATACCTGTGGCACTGAGTCAACAGACTAAGAGGACATCCCCTCTTTCTCACTGTGTTTCCAGCTAAGGGACTGGAGATGGCTGGAGACTTAGAAACTGTAGTGCCGCTCAGGTATTTCACTTTAGTTAACGGGAGTTAAAGGGATAGTTCAGTTCTTTGAAGTGAGGGATCCCAGTCTGCTCAGCCCCTTTGTTGTGAAAGCGATGGAGAACAGACACAGAAGCTAAGCTAACAGCTGCTACAGACAGGAACAGCCCTACCACGTAATGTAGCTAAGTTTAGTGTTAGCTGTATATGAATAATATTCAGCATTTATTTTGCTGTCAGAAAGTCCATACGTGTTCTTCTTGCTCTGCGTCGCTTGGTATCCCAGCATGCTTTAAAAAGCAAATTGAAGGTTGCAGTACACAATGAATAGGGGTGAACTTTCAACCATGCCTGTCCCCTGTCAGTGTGTATTCAGTGTCTGTTGGGCCTTTCACTCAAGCCCTGCGCCTTGACCAACTGTTAAGATGTGGTATGAGCTCCCCTCTGGAAGACAGTTGTTCCTACTGTAGCCTGTTTGGTGGACTGGGCCCTCAGGGGTACAGCTGTGGCTAGTTTTGTCGGACAGTTAAGCTCCTGGCTTCTACGTGAATTTGTAAGATTTGCAGCATTCCTCTGCTGATGGCTGATCCATCCACAACTAGAACAAACAGCTGCATGCTGTTGTAAGGTCACATTAATTAGCTATGGCTCTGCTGTTGAGTGTTGTTGTGATAATTCAAAGTACTGGGGCATCATCCATTAAAACCCTGTGGGTCTATAAATAGCAGGCGTTAAAGGCATGTTTCAGTGCTCTTCATTGGATGTTGCTGCAGAAGCTGCTGGATGAAAGTCTCTCTGTTTCTATGATCACGGCTGTTATGTCTGCCTGACACATTGGCTTTGATGGAGTGACACAGGCACTAAACCTCTGGCCATGTGTTCCCCAAAGAGAGTCTGCTGGCTGAGCCCTGTGGGATTTGGCATTAGTACTGGAGACTCTTTGTGGTCCCACTTTAGAGCCCACTGAGTTTACAGATATCATTCTTTTTTTTTTTCATACAAGAGCACACTGCTTTTCTTTTTGACCTCCGCGAAGGAAGAAGACAACCTTGAACCTTCTTGTGCGTCCGTCTAATAACCAGTTCACTTCAGAGAGCCCCAGGGTGACAGCACTTGCCTGGGGCATATTTGTCCAAGTTAATCCCTGCATCTTGTGGCTCTGTGACTTTTGAGCCCTCGAGCTTTGAGCATCTCCTCCTTTATCTGAAAGCAGAAGAGGTTCTATTGTGGCCTGAACATGTGTAGTGCAGTGTGCCTGTTTAGATTACACTTCAATGTGACCAAGAAGTCAAGAAGGTATAGTTCACTGTTCTTTTTCCTTCAAGAGAAGTTGAAATTGTACTTTGGCAAGACAAAATAAATATTGGGTTTTAATATTCTGGCCCACAGTAGTTTAATAGTAGTGCAAAGTGATAGATACTTTATTAATCCCTTGTGGGAAATTGCACCACTACAGCCAGTCAAGACACAGCATCAAGTTTTTACTAGACAGAGAAACATTTAACATGATGTAGGAATTTACAATAAAACTAGTATCTAGAGCAGACTAAAAATGTGCTATTTCACAATAAAAGTTAACAGAAAATGTAATAAAAATTCCAATTTGAAAAAGTGTACAGTGTGCAAAGTTTTAAAATTGAAATGTATAGAAACCTAAAGACCCCGATATATATATCAAAAATATACAAAGAATAATTGAATATACGAATATATGTAAACAGAGTTACAGCTGATCCTGTGCGTGAGGGTCTGTTGTCTTTACTCCTGATTATGAAACAGCTGTGGAGTTGGTGTGTGGGGTTTCTCAGGATGGACTTCAGTTTTGAAACCTAGTGAATGCAGTCCATTTCAGTCCCAATGATGTAGCTGGCATTCCTGATGAGTTTATTGATTCTGTTCTAGTCTAATGTGCAAGCATCCTCCCCCCAGCACACCACACCAAAGAACAGGACATTGGCTGCTACAGTCTGATTAAAGGTCCGCAAAAGAGGCCTTGGCCTTCTTAGAAAGTAAGAACAACGTTATCATTTTTTGGTGGGTGGCTGGAGACAAGTTCTACCTCTCTACCTTGTGTAGTAACTGGTGTTGATTTGGGCCTCCTCAGCTACTAAACCTGTGTACGCTGCAGGTCTAGTCTTTGATTTGTTGTGACAGTAAACAGAATATGCAGCTACTATTCATTTCTTTATGAACTCTGGTCCAGCTGTTGACTTTCACAGCTACTGTGTCCTGTTTTGTTGTCAGCTGTAACGGTGAAATGTCCTTGATTAGCTGCCCTCCTCATTTCCATGTGAATGGAGGTTTATGGGTTTTGTAGTCCAACCCTTCAACTGCTTAAATTACAGACGCAACATGAAGTGGAAGTGATTTAAAAATGGCGACTAAATAATAAGAGCAGATTGTGATTGATCATCCTGGAGAATCTTGTATTTTAAAAAAATGGGTGGCTGTGGCTCAGTAGTAGAGTGGGTCGTCTCTCAAACAGATAGTTGGCAATTCGATCTCAGCTCCATCAGTCACATGCCGGAGTGATTAGTTGTAGCAGCCTCTTCCATCAGTGTGTGGTTCAACGGTGAATGCGACATGTAGTCTGAGAGTGCTTTGAGTGGTCTGAAAGACTAGAACATTGGGAATACAGACTGTAAGCACCCATCTGTAAAGCAGTAGCCCCCCCTCCACTTTTCAACTCCATCACAGCATTTATTTGAAATGTTTAAGAGTCCCTGAAGTAGAGTGTGAAATATGTGAACACAGGGTGTAACTGGAGTGAAATACAGCAGGTTAACTCTCTCACTGCACTTGTGTTCTCCTCAGGGCGAGCTCAATGGACACAAGGGACTTGTTCCTTCCAACTTTCTAGAAGAAGTGCCTGATGATGTAGAGGTTTTTCTCACAGACTCACCATCTCGATACCCCCAGGACACTCCAGCACGGATAAAGACCAAAAGGGTACATGCTCCTTCGCAGTACTAGCCCTCTGTCATCCATTTACTCTTTTCAGTTCCCTCTATTTCCTTTAGTTTGGTGTGTGTGTGTGTGTGTGTGTGTGTGTGTGTGTGTGTGTGTGTGTGTGTGTGTGTGTGTGTGTGTGCGTGTGCGTGTGCGTGTGCGTGTGCGTCTCATTGAAGTACAATGGGATTCTGACTTTGGAGCATTACACTGTAAATAAATAGATGTCTAAGATCTATGAAAAAATAAATCTTTAAGACTTATACTTGACAGAGGTACTTTTATTTTTCATGTTTACTGCTGTGAAAGGGGGGAAGTTGTGCATTGTATAATACATGGGTCTATTGTATTCATAAAGCATTCTCAATGAGAGTAAAACAGAGAGACTTTTTACTTGTTCTGTCATGTCTTGAAAACAGCTGTTAACACTTTTTGCACATGCATATTGAGCATTCTAACAGATGCTTTATGAATATATTCTGTGTTTGATCTCAAATAATTTCTTATAGAGTCCATTTTATTTAGTCAGTTTTGTTGTACTAAAAGATGAACTATGTAGTCTGTAGCTCAGCATGTTCTATAGTCCAGATGCATGACTTCTTGAACATTTTATATAAAGATAAGTCTAGTGTAGTTCAACTTTTTGTATCTGCTCCTGAACGCCTTGTTTTGTAAATTGCTTTCTTGTAAAGTAGCACGCAAAGGTCACTAAACCTATGTTGCCATCAGAGAATAATTTCAGAAGTAAATATTTATGAAATGTAAATATGTGATATGTTATTTTTATGTTGAAGAAATAATGCAATTGTTGATTGATTAATCGATGTCATCAGATGTTTACTTTCCTTGTCTTCTACTTTGCCATTGTCACAATGAAAACTATTGAAATGCCATCACCATATGTTTTTATTTCTTTTCCTCACCCGCTTGGCAAAACAGAAGAAGAGTGTTCATTTCACACCTTAAAGGCTCTGTTTCCGTCACGTAAGTGAGCAACTGAGGATACCACCATTACGCTCCCCTCGTCTAATGCAGATGACATGGGTCCCCTTAGTTTCTGGTATGCAACATGTGAACTCTAATATGACATTCCTTCAGTGCTGCTCTGTCTTTAGGTAGATTTAGGACTCGTCTTTGTTTCACCAAAACTCTGGATGATGTTTGTTTGTAGGAGATAGTAACCCCAGCCAATGCATTAGACAAGAAGTATGGTATCTTCAGTTGTTTCTCTGAGTGTTGTACATGACAATGTCCGTCTCCTGCAATAAGTCTCCTGCTGTAATTCATGGTAAGCTAAAAGGCCATAGTTGTTCAATTACCCTCAAAACGCTCTGTTAACGATAATAGTAGTAACACTTAGACTACTGTTGGTGCAGAATGGCATCCTGCTGTCTGGAGTGAAATCCAGAAGAGAAATATTCTATGCAAAAAACAAAAGAAAAAAGTTGAATGAAAGTTTTTTGATATTTTTTTGGTTGCTTTTTGCTCAAAGGTCTCAAATTTGAGCCTCTTTCTTTCACTGAAAGAACAATGTGAAATGTCAAAAAAATATAGGTATCAAATTTAATCAATTAGCACTTTTAATTTCAAAGAAGAGCTCATTTTAAACTGCCAACTTACAGCTTTAAAGCGAGACTGTGTAACTTCTGTTGAGCTGACAGACAGGTGATTATAAAAAATGACTCCACTGCTCATTAGCATTTATATAAAAGTTATACAGCAGCACAAGTAATGAAGATTAATCCAGCCTGGTAACTACTTACATTTGGGTCCATATGCTGCTGGTTACACCAAGTGAAGAGAATCACAGACTGTATAAAGAAGCACTGTGACGCCATATATATGTTTGTGAATCCCCTTTCAAATCTAGTATTCAGGCTTTCAGTATCTTGTTTTCTATTTTTTGGAACCACCACAATATTGCTCTTTGAAGACAGGGTGGATATCAAATATAACATTTTTACCTTGGTTGAGAGGTTGCTATAATAGGGACTTGTCAATCACAGGTTAAGCACACATGAAAACACACCCTGCTTTATACACAATTTCTATTTAAATTAGACAATAACTTTTAAAACCAACGTCGTACTGTACTGAAGGGGACATGTACTTTCCACTGAGCTCACAAACACTGTAAGAGAAGACGGGTATTTTCCCATCAGGGACCTCTTTTTGCAACTAGTGGAGTCGCCCCCTTCTGGCCATTCCAAGAATGCAGGTTTGAGGCACATTGGCTTCACTTTTGTAAGCAGAGGTTATCCTCAGTTCTTGTATACGGTCTGTTGGTTGTTCTTTGAAAAAGTGTGATCTGTTTCTCAAGAAGAATCAAAAAAACAATTATCTGTACGACAGAAGTTACGTCTCGCTTTAAACTCAATATAATAACAAATGATGAAGATGTGATAGATGCTGTGTTTGATCTATATCCACCAACACCATACAAATACAAACATAGCTTCTTATAAATGGAATCTTTAACCATCTATATACCAATTGAAGTGCAATTGAAAGAAGCCTTTTAGCTCATGATTACAGAAAAGGAATAGTGACCGGTAGTTTCTCTGTAACCCAGTTGTACCAGTAAAAATCCATATCCAGTATATCTGAGAGCCAGACATGTGGTTGTGATATAAATTTGTCCCAATGTGTCCCAAAATGCAAATGTATCTGTATATGTGAGAGAAACTGCCCCGCTTCTGTTGAGAAATGTTGTCATCTTACATTGATGTGGAAGTTAGTCAATGTCATGCTTTACCTCTGTGCTGTTGTAGCTTATTCATAGCAGCTTGATAAAAAAAAAAAAAAATACATGACAGGGGGAGTAAGGGAGGGAGGGTGTGTTTCTATGCACAGGACAACATCCAGGGGGGTAGACGTCAGAGCTATGGTGGCCCTACTGAGGCAGAAAGGACTAAAAGAGAAGGAGAGGAGTAGTGACTGAGGTGTGAGAGAGACGGTTGGCTTTTTAACACCCTCAACTGTCCCTTACGGGTCTCCCATTAGGTTCCATTGGAAAAATCCGCTCCGCCCAGAAGAGCTGCCTCTCCCACAGTGCGTCCACACATCCGCGGCTCCGGCCCTGCCACCGTGGGGCCCGGCAGCCCCATCAGGGCTCCACTGGACATGTACTCCTCCATACAGAGAAAGGGACTGCACTCCAAAGGGAAGGAACTATTGCAAGGACTGGGCGCTGTAAAATAATACGGAGAGTGTCATCCATAAAAAAAAGAGAAAGGAATCTAACACAGTGAACAGGTTGCATTTGTGAGCTCAGCAAATGCTTTATTCTTGTACATCTGTTGTAAACTAGAATATTTGTATTTTGTTAACAATATCCACAACATATTTTTAATCACATATTTCATTTAAGGGTCTCCAGACCTCATGGAGTCGGCAGATGAGTTTCTTACCTCCAGGTCTCCTGGCTGATGAAGTTCGGCTGCGGACAGAGACAGGGCTCGCAGCATTTTCCACGTTCCGGTCAGATGGGGCTAAATACACCACATAATGAGTCTGACCAGTGTCTCTGTGAAAATCAGAATGTCTTTCTAACACTGAGGGCTCAGTTTAACCTTTGAGTGTGATTAGTAACCGCAGAAAGAGACAGACTTGTTCCGGTTTGAGAGGTTTGCATGCTTTACTTCAGCACATTCCCTCCTGACCCCCTTTAGAGCGTGCTTAAGACGTGATGGGTTCAGTTTGGAACCTGGAGCATGCAGTACTTTCATACAGCGCCAGAGCACCGCTGTGCAGTATACTGTGACAAATCAGCAGAATTAACTCCTACTCCTCTGCCCTACTTAAACAACTGTGAGAGAGCCAAGTGTTCCCCCTCTACCATGTCAGACGCCTCCGAAACAAGCACATGCTCTACCTACTACAGGGTCTCTGCAGTCAAATCAGCCTGAATGGAAATGCCTCGTAGATCCAACCTCCATGTATTTGCCTTATTATCGCACAATGGTTCGTACTTTGTCCAGTAGAGCGTGCAGTTTTCATGCCTGCTATTCATTTTTGTTGTTGCTTCATAAAATAAGATCTGTTTGCAGACGTTCATCCTGACTTGTGGCGTGCAGGGTACTGTGTGACTGTCGTGATCTCCGTATGACCAGAGCTTACATATAACCGTCCAGTGATCATAATCGATACTTATGCCCGGAAAATAAATTATTTTTAATCTCTCAGAAAAGAAAGAAAAGGGCAAAAAAATAGAGACTTTATTTTTATTTGACTGTTTTTGCTGCCACACTGATGCACATCTGATATAAATGACTACTCTACTGAGGAATCAATGTTACATAAACAGATTAGAAATAGTTACTGTGTAATATAGCATCAGCAAATGGAGTCCTGTTATTGTACTGCATCTGATTCATAACATGCAACACTATCGGGCTTCACTAGAAGACAAAGGTTTGACTGTTTCCACAGACGTGAACAGTGAGACACAAGGCTACCTCTACCGGTCGAACCCCAAATCTATTAGATCTGAAATCTGTTTATTCAAGCCAATCTGTCAGTGATGCCTGTTCAGTGTCCAGAGTGATGTTGGTGCAGGATACAAAGTACTGTATATCAATATATATATATCTACACCTTAATGTAGAGTAGTGAATGTATGATGAATTGAAAGCCAATGTATTTTCAAAGCTGCCCAAAAGGATTGTGCAGATGTTCGTCTTTGTGCGTGAAATGAAACAGTCCACCTTTATTTCCTCCCACCGTTCTGTTTGTCCATTTCATCCTCATGTAATGAAAAGATTAAATCTAGCCTATTTTTTCTACACACGAGTTGAACTGAAACTGCCAAAAAAGAATGTATGCAAAACATTCTGAGATACTCTGTACAATTCTCGGCCAACAGCCATGAAAACCTGCGGCAAACGATGTACATCTTTTCCTATTTCTGGACCATGTCCTCAGACATTGCTTCGATTCATTTTGAGTGACTGTTGCTCTTTTTGTACTTTGTCCATTTGTAAAATTGTTTTTAAATGTTTATACTTGATTTTCAAACTGCCTTTTTTGTACATTTAACTTTATAATCAAACAGTGCAAGCTTTCCCCATGGTGTCTTGAAGACCATATTGTTTAAGAGTCTGCAGTTGTGTGCTAGCTTTATGATAAGAATTATCAGCCTATATTGATGGATAAAAAAACTATTGTGTGGGTGTGCATGTGCAATCTTTTCTAAAAAAAAAATCTAAATAAATTTGATATTTTCTAATGTTTGCACGTGTGATTCAACTCAGAACACTGAGAATGTACAACACAAATGTTTATTTGAACCACATGCAGAGAAGCAACAGCAGGATCTTTACATTTACTGAAATAACTGAAATATAGAATCACTTACTCCTAAATATGGAGTATAGAAATGTCCCCAAATCACAAGGAGGCTCCTGTTATTTATTTTAAAGGTTCACATATATAAAAGAGACGTTCTCTTTTGGTATTTTTCCATTTAAAACACAAACTAAACATGACTTGTTGATAATGACCTGAATGCACTCACATGCATGATATCTCAACTAAGTTAAACACACAGATCAAATACTGGTTACATTTCACTCTGAACATCTTTATCCACTTTACCTTGTTCATCCTCAGCTGCACTTTTAACAGGAAACCACACAGACACATCAAGTTTCTGTCATTGCCCTCATACAGTTATAAGAAACCTCAAACTGCATAATCTAATACACACTTAATCTGAACTAAACTGGTGCTAGAAATAGAAACAAACTCTTAGCATCCAGAAAACCTAACATACACAAACTTAAACTAAGGAGAACTTCCCCAACAAAGGTTGACATACAGACGTACGTATATTTCAAGGTAACTTAACGAGTCTGAGTCGATCAATCCTTCGTCTTTCCGTCCTTACAGATAGTAGAGGAGGTCCTCCAGTTTTGAATGGGGCTCCTTGTGGATGCTCTGACCCACCAGGAATGCCATCTTGTGGGCGTACTGGCATGGAGCAGGCACTCGAATGATCCCCTGGAGCACAAATGGAGAGAAATAAACCACAGCGAGTCACTTCAAATGGTCACTTTTAGATCTAGATTGTTTTTTATAGGCCTGCTGCTGTTGTTAGTTATGCCCGGGCATCACAACTCCTACAACAGCCGCAGTTTTCAAAGAGACAACATTTCACTAGATCTGTGGAGAAACATGCCCACTACCATTCAGAGGAAACAACTAACTAAGGCAACAGCGAGTCCACCTACCTGCCAGTTGTAGTACATGTGACAAAGCTTGTAGGTGAGACGCTGCATGTGGTCAGGCTTCAGTCCACTGGTGTCGTACACCACGTTGTAGTGGGTCGGGGAGACGCTTCCTTGGCGGACAGCCTGGCTCACAATGTAAAAGTCATACCTGGAAAACAAGTCCATGTTTACATTTCATAAAGAGCAAAAACACAGACACATCCATCTCCATACTTCACATAGTTCTGTTAACACAGCTGCAGTATCATTCAAGACACCTGCAAAGGACAGAGACAAAAATCAAAGCCATCAACATCAAAAACAGGAGAGATAAGAGAGCAAGGAAAAAAACAAAACAAGCTTACACATTCAATGACAAAAGTTTAGAGTGATAAAAAAAAGAATACAGACTGACTATTGTAAGACTTGAACAGTTATAGGTGTGAGTAAATGTTGAAAGTATTTCAGAGTGAGGGCCAAAAATCCTGATCTTTACTCACCAGGGAGTCAGTTTATTGTTTAAAATGTTGTAGTCTTACAACAAGCTGATGACGAGGGATTCAGAGATTAACTTGTTTCATTATCAACTGTGCTTTTAGATGTCAGTGATTTAATCTTTAAGGTTCCAGTGTTTCTGTTGTCACTCCAAAAACAGGGCCATTGCTTTACATTTAGTGGAACCTGGACAGAGTGAACACAAAGAGACACCTGTGCAGGTTTTTCCTGCATTTATAAGTAGGGGTATCGATACAATATATCGTGAGATTTCGTCTTGCCATACATTATCGATTCACTGGTGCCAAATATCGATATTTAAACAATAAACATGCAGCCATTCCAAACAGATTCTGTCACAAAAGCCTGCTACAATTTTTATTTGCAGAGTCACTACTTCAAGCCTCCACATGATGGCGCTTAGCATGAATAAGAGTGGGTGCTGCGGTAGAGTACTCTTTAAAAGGCAATAAAAAGAAGAAAAAGAAAATGGTGCAAGGCGGAGGATTAGCAAACAGCAGGGAAAAACACGTGAAAGATGCACCGTTGAATCCTTTCAGCAGAAAACTTAAAACACGCCATTTTCGTGAATTCTAGGGTCCTACAGCTGGCAAAGTGCCAATTTGCGAACTGCTCCAAAAACGAAAGTAAAAGTTAAAAATTGCACTAGCAGCGGTGAACTCTAAGTGATATGCTGACTGCATATCGTTGGCACGAAGACAAGTTGTGGTATACACGTGCTGACCTGACCAAAACATACAGTGAAGGAATAACAGTTCAGGGGCCACAAATGGGCGGCTGGTGGCCTGGGGGCGCCTATTGAGGGCCTCTGTCTTAGACCATATGTGCAGTAGATACTTTGTTTTACTTGGCTGTCGTTCATGTGAAACTGATTGACAATGTTTTGTAATTCCCGTGAAGTTGAATCAGTGCAGTCAATAAATTCGGAATTTCTTCAGTGACACAGACACCGTTATGAATCATGGATGATATTTCTTGCAATATATCGATTATCACAGAATCGCTGTATCGTGAATGTATCGTATCACGAGGGACCTGGTGATACCCAGCCCCATTTATAAGTCCCTCTGCCCTCGTCAGAGTCTGATTGTGTTTTCATGAAGAAAGGACAGCTCTTGGTGATTTTGCCCTATTCTGGCCAAATTCCACCGGTATTATAATGGTCCGGATGATCGTGATGTGTAATTATTACTCAGACTTTAAACACACTGCCAAAATCTCTCATTGTCCGACCCCTACTGAAGACAGGAGAGGTAAATCTAATGAAATCGTCTGCTTGTCAATATTCCTCAGCTGGATATGAAGAAGGTTTAGACTGAAACCACGGCTGCAACTACTGAAGAAAAAAAAAAGATGCAGGAGCAGCTTTAGAAAACAACAGCTTACCACTCAGGGCGGGTGACTTCTGTGTCGACGACAGTGCCTGGCGGTGGGTTGGTCGCCTTGCCGTTGAAATGGGCGAAGAACCTGGTGCTGATGCGCTTCTTCACCACCACCACACTCAGCTTGGGCCTACAACGAGCAGACAGAGAGGCTGCTTCAAAGATTGTCCAGTTTTAGTTCAATTTACAGCTTTGCACTCCTCAAGTGAAGACGCTTCTGCACAACTAATATAGACAAAGTAGAAACTGGCCCACATTCAGCACATAGACGTGTTAAATACAGTTGACTGGCTGATTCTCTGTGCAGCAGCTTTTACAGACCAAACCTTTGAACAAGAGTCACTCACACGTAGTCGTGTCCCATGGACTTGATGGATTCCAAGATCTGTGAGACTTCGTAGTTGACCACACTGTGCAGCTGGCCGTCTCCCACTCCGTCTCTGTACACGATGATGCGTGATGGCAAACAGTTGTTGAACTTCAGATAGTCTTTCAGTGCACCTGAGAAGGAAACAGAGGTATGCCATGAGATTTTTTGTAGTTAGATTGAGTGGAAACATGTAGAATAACAACTTGCCAGTGAGGGCCATCTTCAGTCCATCCATGATTTCCTGACCTTTGTGCTGCAGCACGCACTTTGAGTACCACCTGTTCAGATACAGCACAACTTTAACTCTGTGCTCTGAATCAAAAAACTAAGACCAAGAGGAAACTGATAAATCACAGTCCCGTCTCTTCAGTACAAACTCACCTGCTCATGCTGTTGTTCAGACTGGCCACCAGAGCTCCAATCGACCGCTTCCCTGCAGAAATGTCGTGGTAGCAGTCGATGCCTACGATCATCAGGTGCTTGAGCTGCATGAGGTTAGATAAGTTAGCATAAAGGTGCCATGTTTCAGTTATGTGAAAACACCACTTCTCCCTTTTCTATTCTCAAGGAGTAGAAAAACTAGAATGAATTCTTATTTTCTTCTCCTGTAGCTTCAAGTTCAGGAGGTTTTGCAGTGCGTCCACTGACGGGGGCTCGTCAAGAGACTTGTGGGCCCAGCCAATTATGTTTTCAAGAGAAGACATAAAAACATGTTTCTCAAATGTGGGATTAAAACATGCACAAAGGCTCCAGTTTAAGACCAAGTGAAGATGGCAATTTGTTCAGACTTTGGACAGCTGGATTCTATTCAAAGAATTAGTGCCATCAGTCCAGGGCAGCATGACGTTCTTCCAACATTTTCAGCTGGATTCATTTCCTGTGTTACTCGTTGATAAACAATTGTTTTTCATTCTTCAGGCCAATGCAACAATAACTACTTTCATCACATTTTGTTTAACCTTCTTGACGGAGAGCCCAGGTAGAGGATCACATCTGTACATCAACACTCATTTGTCATCATAGCGTCAATGACATGTTCAATGACAGCGTGTGTGAGACCAGAGACAGGGTGACAATACGCCACACTGGTCTTTGTCTGGTGATCATTTTTTGAAAGATGGGGGCCACATCCGTATACACACACTTTAAAATATGTATCATTCAAACACAGGGACAGGAAATACTCAAAGAAGTATGAAAAGGGAAATGTTACCATTAGGGGTGCAACGGATAAAAAAACTCACGGTTCGGATCAGATCACGGTTTTGAGTCACGGATCGGATCATTTTTCGGATCAGCAAAAAAAAAAGACAAATATAACTTTGTCCCTCCATTTATTTTGTAAAACACTTTGCCCATTAAATAAAAACAACATTCAACTCAAACTGTACTGCATGTGCAAAGCACCCTATCTGTGGGCCCAGTCCGGCCGGATGCTGTCCGCGGGCCGCGTATTGGCGGCCTCTGGTCTAGTGGGTGCGAAACGGAATTTCATAACGTGGCTCAAGCACATTCAGCATTCACTGTATTTCACAGGGAAACCCAAAATGCTCCCATACATGTGACTTACAAGATGCAGGAGGGTTTTCAAGTTCCTCTGCTCCTTCACTTACCACGACTACCGCTGCGCTTGACGAGTGAGAGTGGATTGAACATGCAGTCATCACGTGAACACGCGCAACTTTTTTCATCAACCGATCCGCGGACTACGTCCGTGCCGAACCGTGGAGAGGCATCCGAACGGATCACGGATCAACGGTGATCCGTTGCACCACTAGTTACCATATAATTTAACTATGCATCACACACACAACTTTAAAAAAAGCAAGTTTACCATGTTATCCTATTGTAGCATCAAGACTAGAACATTACACAGCACTGGGGGTGTAAAAGTATATGTATTCGTACCAAACCGTTTCGGTATGTAGGGCTGGGCGATATGGGCTAACAAAAAACTCGATTTACGATTTTTTTTTACAAAAAACTCGATTTACGATTTTAATCGATTGTGTTTTTCTCCTGAAAAAAGAAAACTACAAATGACTAACAAGTTTTGATTTAATTCTAATCAATACAATGCTGCTGCCGCTGTCAATCAGTAAACGTGACGTGTGGCGTTTGGGTGACACTCAAAAAAATCTGCTGCTTCACGATACGGTCAAGAAGGAATGTTGGTATGTTAAAGTGTAGACTCCGAATGTAAGACTAGTCCTCTTTTTCCACATGTAGTTTAAAAAGGAAAAAAACCTTTTTACATTTGGTATTTTTTACCACCGGACATTTTGGCCGATCATATCTCTATATGGTGGACTACTGCACTTGAAACAAGCTAAATGCCGTTAAACCGTAAACCCTGATCTACACAAGAACTAGTCAATTCTTGTTTTCCTGTAACACACCTAAATTTTTCATTCCTTCAAATGACTTATCAGTGTGAACTCCACTTACAGGGATTTCCACACTCCAGAGCTCTCCTCCCATCTTGCATACAATCTGCAGAGCGATCTTGGTAGCCACAGTCAGGATCGTCTGAGGCTTGCTGATGGTGCGGGAAACCACACACTGGCTGGGAACGGGGCAGTCCACGCAAAGATATTTCTTCACGCAGTCGTACTTGTCCTTCCTGTTGGTGGGGAGGACCACCACGACCTGAGGAATAGAAGAACTGTGTTTTCATCCACGTTAACAGGACATTTTGTTTCCTGAGTAACTAATAATCCAAAGTCCTAATCCTTAAGACCTGTACATAGTGCTGGGTGATATTGGTTAAGGATGTAATCAAGATAACATTTTTCATATGAGTCAATATTGATAATTTTCACGGTAAATATCAAATCATTCTTTCATATAATTTGAAAGGCAGATTTTTTTCTCCTGAGTGAAAGTTGAAGAAACCAGACTGGTAGCTTGTATCTGGGACTTAGTAGTCTAGTAAAAAGACAAATATTTTAACTAGTGAGTTTTAGTGACCTTTCTTGTGGAGCATGTTTTCACTCTGTTTTGAGCTGGTAGGTTTTTTTCCTCTAGTGTCACTGTCGCTCGTTTCAGCTGTGTTTACATTATGTTCCAAACGTCTTTAAGCCCCGCCTACCTCGCACCCATGCCGACTTCTTCTCCTGTTTAATGTTAGGTGGGAACTAGCGTTTTGGACGCACTAGCGCCCCCTCCCTTTCCAGTGGTGGGGTGGGGTGTGTAATTACGGGTTTAAATATATCCACGTTTTATCATACATCTGTTATTCATATTAAGAAAAACAATATCACGATAATTATCTTTATCGCCCAGCCCTGCCTGTACATACACACAAAACCTGCCAGTGTGTTGTATGATCAGTCACTCACCATCTGTGTCTCAGGTCCAACATTCTGCTGCAGGAGTCTGAGCAGGGACTCCTGATAATCCTCGTATTCGATCCTGAATTACAAAATCATAGCAAGCAGCAAGTAACATATTTTAACCACAGCAATACTTATTTTAACCACGTGAAAGAAGACAATAAATGTACCTAAAAACTACCAACATGCTTCGTCCTCTACATATACTCTTGTACCACACAGCTGCCTAATACACCTTTTTTCCCCCTGATACTAAGATTAAGCACACATTTCAAGGTGTGTGAGAATGTAATCACCTCCTCCTGACACTAGATGGTGCAGAAAACCTGTATTCAGCAAGGATTATTCTGAGCCTGACACTCACATGACAGGTCTCTGTGTGCGGATACCAAGTGGAGCTGAGACTTTGTTGATGTTCTGCAGGAGCATCTGGGCTTCGTTGCTGTTGCGACTGGTGTAAAACATGTACCAGTTGTTCAGTGGAGGAGAGCTGATCAGAGGTAGCCCACGCATCTCCTTGCTCCAGTCAGCCTGTGCTTGACTGTATTCATACTAGGTTGGAGAAATGATTAGGTTAATCGCTCAATTAATGGATTCAAAAGAGCAAATGTATCCAACCACAAGCACACTATACCGATCTTGATCCCTGTGCAATCCTCTCCCTTGGGAGGATTCTGCCACTCAGCTTTAGGAGCATCTTATCAAAGTTGAGTCCCCACTTATCCAACTCCGCCTGTGCATCAGCATTCCTGTGAAATTATTTGAAGGATTTAAAATCAAAGCCAGGGTACACTGCCTAGAGATGTCAACAAAAATAACTATTTTCATGTTTTTCTATTTGAACAGAACGATTACACAAACTGCGTACAGGTGAGGAACTTTACGGGCAAACAGTAAAGAGCAATCATGATACATAAGTTACAGTATTAAAACAGGCAAGAGATGGTACTTCTGACAACTCGCAACTGATTATCACTGTTTTATCACCCACCTCTGAATGTTTGACACAAATCTGGTGAGGCGGTCCTCCCTCTGATCTGGAAGCAGTTTGGTGTGATGGTCCAGGTCCTTCATGATCTTAAAGTCAGCTCGCATCTTGTCAGTCAGGCCTGACAAACACAAAGAGTAGCTATGGATCAACATAGATCACTTTAAGATAGATTTTTTTCCCTGGGTCCTTTTTTTAATCCACAAAAATCACTCTCTCCAAATGAAAAAGAAGCAAACAGTCTCCCTTTGCTCCCTATTTCAGCAGAGCCCACCTGTTGCTAGTGCGATCACTGTACATGCTCTGCAAAGGCCGTGTTCTCAAACGTGTCCCTCCTCCAAGTAATTTTTTTTTTATAGAGGATGGGACGTGCATTGGATTTTAACCATTTCATGACATTGTTGTAAAAGTTCATGAGGGCAGCTGCTGGGGACTACCATTCAGAATCACTACCCTTTAATGTGCTGTCATTAACATCCTCATCCGTGCACAGCTCACCTGCTGCTGTGTAAACCAAATCACAGTTAAAAATTAAACATCTAACAGGAAGTGGAGATATCTCAGTGACTTTATATAACATGCTGCTGAAGAGAAAGTCAACAGAGCAGACGCATAAAAGGACCAATACATAGAAAGGTGAGGAAAGTTCTGTGTAGAAAGAGAGTACAGGTTTGTGTGTGGGACAACTTTAGGTCAAAGTTAGGAGTTTAAAGAGCTTTAAGAATCAACATTAATGTATAGAGAAATAAAGCACAACTGAAAACACAGAATAATCTGCAACCTACTCAGAATAAGGTTACATTGTTTTCAATGCCTTGAATACACAGGCACTACAGTCTCATCAAATCAGCTGTGGTTAAATGCACCCATCCTTAATAAGTTCACATGGCAGTCCAAGTAGTGACAACTTGAAAAAAGAAATGGGGTCACCACCCTGATCTTTAGCCATTTATCATGGGACCGTACCTGAGACGCTCTGCCCCTGCAGGCAGTGTGGCTGTTTTAACCAGTTAACAAGCACGCTCTAATGAAAAGCCAAAGGTTCTGCAATCATCACACACTGTTCAGGAGTGCAGCGTGAACTCGCCCTCAGGAGAGAGCTGATCTACAGCTCTGAGAGAAACGATCTGTGACCTGTGTTTCACAGGTTGGTAACTGACCTAGAAGTGACCCAGAGACGTGCTGTGTGACATTAGAAACCCTGCTGAAGATTTACAAGACTTCCTGTTAGGGGTGTAACGATTCATCTACTACATCGATGAATCGATTTATATTCCTACGATCCGACTACATCGATCTGTGCTCGGCAAGTTGGCCTTCCGAACGACACATCGATCTAACATCGTTTTAAAAGGTAATAAATCGATTGTATCGATACTAGGAAATAACGCTTTGGATTTAAGCATGGCAGACTTTATATGGATGTGTTTTTTTCTGCACTTTTAATGATAGACATTAAACGTTACTCAATTCGGGCTGCCTGTCTGTGACGTCATCGCCACGCGCCAGCAGACAACAAAACATAGCATGGCGGATGGCAGAAGAGAAGCCGGCGAGTGAGAAATGATCAAGCCACCATTGTGGTCCAGTGTGTGGAAACACTTTGGCCACGACAACACAACAAATGTATCCGACCACCTACTAAGGCGCCCTGGGATTTCACATGTTTATATCCATAATTAATTTATACCTGATTCCCTTACAAGAAAAAACAGGAATCTAGGACTGTCCAGTATCAAGGTATTTATTTCACAGTCACACTGGTTGAAATTTTGGCTAAAAAGTTACTGAATAGATTTCAAGTCACTGAATCGTTTCTGATCGTATCGTTCTAAATCAACCAATATCTTCCTTTAAATCGTATCGGCAACCACGAATCATGATACAAATCGAATCGTTGCTACAAAGCATCGTTACACCCCTACTTCCTGTACTTTGGGGGTTCAAGTGTTGTGATCAGAAATGTTTGATTATCTAAACAAATACATTATATATTAAAACAATTCTGTTGTTGTAGGTTTGCAAGCTTTTAAACACGTGATATTAATGCTGTAAAGTTGAGCAAAGAATGAGAGTCAAGCAGGAGTTCAGATTTCGTCACCTGTTAGGTAGCACAGCTCTGGGATGAGCATGGCGGGGCCAGGAGGAGGTGCTCCAGCAGGGCCCATCCTCTTCACATGGCTGACCAGCAGCGGCTGGTTGTCATCAGAGATGTTCAGGTTGTATTGCTGAGAGCAGATAAGTGATAACAGTTGCAGAACACACAATAAAGTGGATGAGTATGTTTTATGCTCTTACTTTGATTCAGCCTAAAAATCTGATCAATGCAGCATCAATGTTTCCCCCTCAACTCTGACAGGTTGAGCAATTTCAACACCAGTCTACTGAGCTCACACTATATTACCTTCATTTTTTGAATTACTTAAATCCAGTCACTGAAACCAACAGTGTGCCAATGTGGAGTTGAATGCAATAGTTATTGATTGTGTGCTTTAGCTTGCCATATTTGAGTGTGTGACACCTACACTCTTATAGTAGTTCTTGAAGGAAATGTCCGAGTCTCCCTTCTTGAAGGTGTTTTTAGGAGTGTGATCCCATGCAATCTCATCAATCCTGTAGGTCTTGTTGTTGTACCTAAAACAATGACAAGCAGCCAGAGACGTATTAAAGTCAGAACATGTTGAATTACTTGCAAGAACGTTAGGGTTAGCGAGACTTCTGCTTTTAATCCGAACATGCAGGTGAGAAACGTGCATCATACTTGGTGAGGACAATGAGTCCGATGAGCTCCTTGGAACAGGCGTCAGGGAAGCGTTGGCCTCCACACTGCTGCCTCAGGTTGATCATAAAGTCCAGGACCGTCTCACTGCGCAGCACCTTGTGGCTCACGTCAGTAGACAGCATGATGGCTGACTCGTATTGCAGGATGGTGGTGGTGTATCCCGGCCAGATGGTTAGCCTAGGACAGAAAAGAAAGGCTTGTTGATTTTGATCACAAATCTAACAGTTTATTTTACTACTTACTTTATTTTAGGACTGTCCGAAAAGAGCACTTTAGGACAATCATACTAGCCTGTAAAGTACAATATAAAGTTGAATTATTGAAACACACGTGGTAACTGATCTGCCTTGTCATCTCTTTTTATATCACTAAAGGGGAAAAACTAATTTAAAGAGAAGAAAATTGAAGTCCAATCTGTTTGTGGCGGCTTTATTGGTTTATCAGAACACAAATGAACTCTTAATGGATCTAACATTTGTTTCTGCTAAGTTCTCTTGTTGCAGTAAATCCACATGTTGTAGTCTGAGCCTTCACTTTTGTGACTGTATGTCTGCGGAGGTTATTTTTATAAACCTGCTCCACATGTTGATATTGATTGTTTAACATTTTGTATGCCTCAATATAATCAGTAGCTATTTAATCCAGTTAGTTATATTCATCGTGTTGTGAAGGAAAATTTGATTTAGGAGAAAAAACATATTTTGCATTGTTTTTGACACGGAAAACGTCCACATTTTTTTTTTAGGATTAATCGATTATGGATGGTAAACATTTCTAAAGATCAGTAACGAAAAATACTTAAAATTTACATCCCTAATATGTAGAAATTGCAGAGTACTCGTTTTGGGCAATATCTAATTTAGAGTGTCAGAAAAGTGGAAGAAAAAAAAAGCTACTGGAGCATCTCTAACTGTGCCCCCTCAGATTAATAAATAACTTATACTAGGGCTGCCAAGATTAGTCGACTATTCGTCAACAACTTATTTAATAATCAACGTCATAGTTTACTTTTTAAAGCTTTGATTTTCTCTCGAAACTGCCGCTGTACCTTCCGCTGTCTTTTTTGCTTTTCTGTCCTTGACACACATGCGCAGTAGTGGTAATCAGGGTCAGTCATGGTAATCGGGGTCAGCCGTGTTGTCACTGGAAAAGTTATGCCCAAACAGTGTCATGGCTAGCTGGCTAAGGAGCTCAAAGTTTGGGAGCATTTTTCCAAAATAAAAGAAGAATGTGCAATGCAAAGAACTTGACTTCCATGGTAGTAGTAAGCACGTCGTGGCTGATTCAATAAGATAAATAAAATTGCGATAAGCTGCAATTTA
The DNA here is from genome assembly GCF_009762535.1 of Notolabrus celidotus. Lineage (NCBI taxonomy): Eukaryota > Metazoa > Chordata > Actinopteri > Labriformes > Labridae > Notolabrus > Notolabrus celidotus. The sequence continues at coordinate 26,912,412 of NC_048280.1, read as the reverse complement.
CGTATGATCCGATTAGTCGACTAATCACAAAAATAATGGGTGCCTAGTCGATTATCCAAATAATCGTTTGGGGCAGCCGTAAGTTATACACCTTTCCAGTGCTTCCTTCATCATCAGGATCACATGTTCAGCATCCAATCAATAACTTTGAAAGCACAGTTTGTGTGTGAACTTTAGTATGGTAAAAACAACAACAACAAAAGCGTGAGGTGAATAAATAAACCTGTGCTGTGGGATGTTGAGTGGATCATTGGGGTTGTAGTAGTTGCGTCCAATCTGCTGCATGTTGAGAATTCTCAGGATCCTGGAGAAATAAAAGGGAACAGAAAACGTATGAGAAGTTGGTAAGAAGTTTAGTCCCTATTGTGTATTACTATTTCTGGATAATAAGGATGTTTAACCTTCTGAATATGATGTTGTAAAACTGGATGCACACAGGAGATGAAGGTGGCAGTTCATTCGTCAAAGTGATAGTGATCTGAACCTTCTCTCCATGCTTTGTCTCACTGTGAAGCACAGTCTCCTAAACACAGGATTATATATAGAGTTAAGAAGCAAGAGTACGAGGACAAAACTTCACACATTCAATTACAAGTTCTATTTCTTACAATGAAGTAAGCCTACGCTACATGTGCTAATTGATTATTTGAAAGTGTTGTCAGAAACATTAATTATTGTGCTGGTTATCACGTTGTTTAACATCACATGCTCAGAGTACCTTGCCCTGCAATCTGTGGGGCAGAAAAAGCAGAGCTCCATCAAAGCTTCGCGCTGAACCAAGTGTCTCCTCGTGATGGAAGAGGAGAGCAGATCTCAGGCGACGAGACTCCATCTGCGGTTTGTAGTCCACATGGTACTGATACAGAACCCACTGAGGACGGGACAGGATCCGAAAGAAGTTGGCTGTCAATGGTACGACATCTCCAGATGACCCTGAAAAAGAAGACACACCAATTAAGAGAGTAATTGATGATAGTCACTGATTCTAAAAAGTTTATCTGCTAAATGTGGTAGTGTGCTCAAGTTTAAAAAAGTAACAGACCCGTCTTTGAATCCTTAACGTGCTCCATCGCCTGCCTTGTGTTGATCCCTGCATCATGAAAATCCCTCCGGCGTCCGCCTCTATCTCCCAGCTTCACCTGCTGAAATCCGGCTGAAATCTGCAGAACAGCTAAGAAAGACAAATCAATGTATTCAGGATCAGATTGTGTTTGTTGCGACGCAGGATGATTAAAAATCCTTACACATTATGAAATCACTCTTTTGATTTTGTACCTTCTGCGGAAAAAGGTCCTGGGGTGCCCTTCTGCCTCCCCCTACCCACCAGCTCTCCCTCTGTCGGTGGGACAGGTGCTGGTGTAGGCTCTCGAGCCTGGCTCTTTAGGGGAAGCAGAGTTAGAGACAAGTACAAGTGAGGTTGGATGACCAAGTGATGCTCATTAACAAATAATAACCTCCACCTGCATTGGATGATTTCAATAAAAGTGACAGTTTCTCAAATACTGCAGCAATCAGGTCTAAAATACTCTTCACTCCTGCATTTATTCCTGTAAGTCAGCCAGTGATGCTTATTAGCAGCAAACCTTCACGTTGTATTAAAGTTTCCCATCAAACCAGGCACAGGGTTTATTATGAGGGTAACCAAATTCTGGGAATTTTCAAAGTTGGAAACTTTCCTTGGGAATTAACTAGAATTTATGGGAATAAATCAGGAATTTACTAAATTGAAGGTTGGCTCTTAAAAGGGAACTTAAATATAGTTTGGGAAAATATATTTTTAGCATAATCCTGACTAAAACAACCAGATTTCATGCAAGTACACTTGAATATCTATGCTATTCCTCAATCACATGTGCATAGCACACAGCTTACTGCAGGTCTATTGAGACCAGCCCCCTACATGCACTGTGCATTCCTCCATCACATGCACAGATTTCTAGAATCCTGCAGAGGCTTGAGAGAAGATACTTTTTTATTTGCATGTTGAATGGGACTTTTTTAGGAGGGAGAGGGACTAGTTTCATTTCACATTTTCAATGGGACTTTGTTGGGATTGCACTTTTGTTAATTTTTGAATGGGTTGGGTCAGGGGGAATGAGTAATATTTAACTCAACATTCATGTTTTTGTTCTTCAATGAAAGAATTGATTGTTCAATAAAATATTTAACACTTGATAAAGTTCTACTTACAAATACATCTGTTTTAATTGTATTATTTTGAAAGGATATCTGCTTATAACAAAATAAATATGTATGCTTGGATATGATACCTTTCCATTAAATTACCCTAAATTCCCAGTTAATTCCAATAAATTCCTATTATTTTTCATGGACAGTTTCCAATTTGGAATATTTCCAAAATTCCCCAGCTTAACTTTCCGGAAATTTCCCACCCCCTTGCAACCCTATTTATCATTAGCGTGAATAAAAGGTAAAAACTGTAAAAACAGCAGGAAGTACAACAAAGCCTTTCCTTACCGCTCCAGGTGCTATGGTCTCCTGACCACGTGCTCGGCCTCTTGACCTCGCTCGTGCACGACCCGTCATTTTACACAGTCTCAAACTGAACCTCTTTCTATGAAACACACATGTGAGCAATAACTAAAATAAGTATTTGGTACAATGAGCGACATTAATGTCAAGAAAAGGAATTTAAGTATTCCAACCTGTCACAAAGACTGAAATTAATCCTGAGGAAACTCAAAGTTTCTTGTATGTTTCTGTAACTCCATACAGATAAAAGCCAAAGCCATGAAAATGAGATTAAACATATCTTAATAGATAATTTAAAACATAAAGAAAGATGAACAGGGGATATTTTACTGTCACAGACAAGATGGCGCCGGCTAATTAACGGTACTGCGGCCTAACTGAAACTTCAGCCTTCAGCTTAGCTAGTAACATGCTAACACAGAGTGAAATAAGGTGCATTTATATATATTTATATATATATGTACGATGTTATAATAAAGACACGAAATGTAATGTTTGGATAATAAAATTGTTAAATTAAGCATCAAGCTAGGGACAATGTTATCAAACTGTTTAGCTAATTAACATAAAATGTTTTTCTTACAAATGGGATGGTTTCGAAAAGTGTAATGAGTTATAAATTATAGTGGAAAATAAATATGCTGCGGTAATTCAGAAAGCCAACTCACTACTGAAGAAAGTTTCTTGTAGAGTTTGGTCACTTCACTGTTGAAGTTCAGCACAGGTGCATCCACCATGAAGACGAAGAGCCTGCCGCAAAGCCCTTATAGGCCTGTTCACTGGAAGAGTTAATGCGCTTGAAGTTGTTCGATTTTGACATTGATTAATAATTTATTGGATTAATATGAGTTAGAAACCTCAATTTTTGTGATTAGATAAAAAAACGTCTAATTCAATGTTGCTAGGGTAATATATCAGGCAAAAACCCTATGAACTATTTTTTTAAGCGCAGTGATATTTTGGAACTAGTGCCGTAGTGCGTAAATTTTAAAATTTAAGTGCAATCTCAGTTGTGACCACTAGATGGCAGCAACGTGCCAATAGTAAATGAACACTGGCTGTCAGAGCCATAGACCGGTCAGACTTAACACCTACCTCCATGAATCCCCGTTTAAACCTATAGCTCTGTTATACAAATTAATGGAAAAAATGACATAGAAATCAGCAATAAACTGATAAACTGCTGGTTGAGCTTGTAGGGCAACAGCTGTACCTCAGTGAAAGTATGAACGTCTAACCAAAATTTGTTTTGGCTTGTTGTCAACATAGGCCTTGAGGTAAAATGACAGGGTAAATTATAGTTCTTGGTTTGGGACATCATGAAGTCTTCTAGCATCGTTTAGTCTCTCTCTCTCTCTCTCTCTCTCTCTCTCTCTCTCTCTCTCTCTCTCTCTCTCTCTCTCTCTCTCTCTCTCTCTCTATATATATATATATATATATATATATATATATATATATATATAAAATATATATATATACACACATATATTTAAAAGTGCAACTAATTTGCAAATAAAGTGCAATTTGTCACAAAAACAGCGTTTTAAAACACAGGCACTGTTCTGGGGTCTGCCTTTCAATTAAGATGGAGCCAAAGGCGTCAAATGAGATAAGATCTGACAATTTCAAGTCTTTCTGGACCGTATTCCAAGGAGTAGGAGCAGCAAAACTAAATGCTCTCTTAACGAACTCTGTCCAAACTCGGGGAACACACATTTGTAAAGTGTCACAGGAGATCAAGGCATAATGGCTTTTTGATCTTTGTAGATACACACACAAATACTTTGGGACCAAGCCAAGAAGACATGTATAAATAAGACGTAGCCAATGTGGGTAAATTATTTGAAGGTAGACTTAATAGAGAAATTAGCCTTTGGGATGCCCATCGCCCCCCCCAGGTAAGGTTATTGATGGATACTGATTCAGGTTTTCCACAGGACCTTGTGACTGCCTTGTGTATGGAGTTGATAAATCCTTTTCGAGGCTAGTTTAACTTGTGAAAATGATGAAAAGCAGTGATTAAGGAACTGGTCAGAATGCTTTTAGAAAGACTAAAATCATCTTACCCTCTCATTTCAAGCTGGACCCGATCACAAGCTATTATTTCTTCTCAAACTTTTCCTCTCCTCTCCACATCCTACCATTTGAAGCAGAGCTTGGCACCTCAGAGGGCATTTTTTTTTTAGAAGATGTACGCAAGTCTTTCATGTCGGAGATCTAAGAGTGATTACAGATTCAGACCTGAGGGACCAGTCTGAGGACCTGCTTCAGTCACTGTTTACCTGCTGAAGAAGACTGAAGAGAGATGAAGAAGGAAGCAGGGACATCAGTGTCATCAAGCCTGATTGTGGGGTAAAAAGAGAAAGTCACTGTTAGAGAAACTTAAGGTGCAGGCGTGTCTGTGTCTTTGAGCATATGAACTGTTGCAGATGCAACACAACACCACTCCCACATAGTAATATTATGTTGTCGAAGTACTGAATAATATTGCATGAATTGTCGAGTGTGTTAAAAGCTTTATTTTCAATGTTTTTTTCAAAGGCCAAGATATCTCTTAAAAAACAACAAAGGAAAAAGAAAAATAGTAGAAATGAAAGAAAAAAGAGGAAAACATGGGCATGCAGAGGGCTGCAAGCTGAGCGGTGTGAAGCTGAGAAAGGTGCACCCTGCCAGGGACGTTGATGAATGCGCTTCAGGCTTCAAGCTTGCCCTGCAGCCCCCAGCGGTGTGGATTCCACGCTGACGCTAATCATGCTCTGTGAGATTCTACAGCCCAAAGCTGATGAAAGGAAACATGCAACACAGCCAGTATATCAAACTGGCTGCACTTTCACAAAATACTTATTACCATTTTAACCAAGGGTGTCATCAGCATCAATATCAGAAACATGTTCCTGTCTGAAATGCCCAAAACAAATCATGATGGAGGCTTTTGGTTTTACATACACCACAGTGCTCCCGTTTAGCTTGAACTCCTAGTTCGCAAAACTAGAACAAGAGAGGATTGTGAATAATAAGGATCTACTCCGCCATGATATCAGTAAGCGGGTTAGCAAAATTAGATTATTCTTTCTCCTGCCGTGGAACTTAATCTGCTCTGCATCAGTGTGTTCCCCCTTAAAAAGACGCAGGCACTGCATCACACTCACACACAAACACACACAGAAACACACAATTGCACCATGGGTTTCTGAGCCTGTGCAGAGTAAGCAGTCACATGGTGCATACAGTATTTTAAATCTAAAAGAAACTGGTGTTCTATTTATAATGAAGACAGAAAACACCACAGTGTGTTTTTTTTGGCTTGGTGCACAGTGGGTATTGTCAAAATCATTGAGGTTCACTCCCGATAGCAGCCCTCCAACAGAGGGAAAGGATAATTTTGAACAGATACTGAAAGAATAAGAGATGTGTTCCTCCCCCCAAATATTAAAAGTCTTCCTTATTTATAGATGAAACTCCAAAAGACAATTATGTCCAATGTTAAAATGGTCAACTTTACCGCAGTGTTTACAGCCTGGTTCAAATAACTGTTTTGAATATGTAGCAGCTCATTTACTTATTTTTATGCACTGTACTCAATTTTCTTGTAACACATATGAATAACGTACAGAACATATAGAATAATATAACGACGAAGAGTGATACATACATTTGCATAATTGGGGCACTGTTAAGTTGACTGACTGTTGACTGGGCGTGCCAAAGCTTTTTGACAAAACAAGGTGTAGGATTAAATAAAAAAATATATATAACAGGCTCTGTATCAGGAATCAAAAAAGGACATTGTACAACATGTTTGAAGCAACTTTTATTGTAAAAGCAACGTTTCGATCAGATCTTCTTCAGGCATTGTCAAGTCAGTACAACTCTCCACAAACCAATGGGTGATGACCAATAATTTTATAGAAAAAAATAACTCCACTTATTCTCTAGTTGGTGTGTATGTCGTGACGACTGTATAAGCCAATCATTAGTATCATGTTCTTAATTTCTCCAGTCAATTCCCAGTAAGCCAAGGGGTTAAATTAAGAAGTGCCCGTACTGCGTACCGGCCCACTTTAAGCACTGGTGACATCACAGAGACTACTCTCATATTTTATATTGTCGATGGTCTCTCACCGCCCATCTATCTACATGTTTGGGCAGGGATCATCAGGGTTTAGGAGGTAGAGTAGGTAGTATCTGCACTGGCAATCAGCTCACAGAACATAAGCAATGGGTCTGTTGCAGGTGGCTGTGTTGTTTGGATTGCTAACAAAGACCATGTAAGAAGATAGAAGGAGATGAAGATATACTATTATTATTATTATTATTATTATTATTATTATTATTATTATTATTATTATTATTATTATTATTATTCCCTCAGGGGAAATTAAATGGTAAATAGACTTGTACATATATATGGCTTTTCTAGTCTCTACGACCACTCAAAGCACTTTCACATCAATGTCACATTCACCATTCACACACTGATGGCAGAGGCTGCTGTAGTGGAGGACCATCAGTAATTTCATCCATACGCATTCACACACCACTGACTGTGTCACAGGGAACCATTTGAGGTTCACTGTCATTCCCAGATACACTTCAGCGTATGACTCAAGGGGCTGGAATCATTCCTCCAACTTTTGGATTGAAAGACAACCCACTATACACTGAGCCACAGCAATTCAAATTCAGCCTTTTCTCTTTAGCATAGGTTATGTAACTTATCCGCAGGGTATAAGGGTATAATTGGGATCCGGAGGTTTTCACACTGTGAGTGCTTGTCCTTTTTATTAGGGCACAGTATTAAAAAAAAATTAAAAGAATACATATTCTTCTTAAAATCAGTGTGAAGTATTTCCTGTCAGACAAGGTGGTTGGGGGTGGTACAACATAGTGGTGGATGAAACAACAGAGACAGACACTATGATGTCAAATTTTGCAGTTATATCAAAGCTAAGGCTTCACAGCCAGGGTGCAAATGTTGTCTGTTTGTGTTCACATATGCAGCATACACTGAATAATATGGGGGTTTTCGGGGGAGATGTGGATACAGTGAGTGAGTCTTCTTAGGGAAAAATTAACAGGCATGGAAAAGCTTTATCATTCTAAATGTTTAAAATTGCTTAATCAGACACTGAGCTAGTGGTATCAGTGATACACATTGAAAATAACTTAATAGGAAGAATCAATTTGATGGTCTTTCTTGATTTGAGAGGTCAGATGACATCATGAGTAGTTCTTAAAATCACTTCAAAACTCTTCACTGTGGGTTTTAAGATTTTAATGCTCAGGATCTGTTGCCATGCAGAGTCTCATCTTTAACTACTTGAAATATTTCAAAGTTCCATTTATCACCTTGCTGTGTTCATTTATTCCATATATCATTTTGATCACCAGTTCAAATTATGTGTGTCACAAACTAATCATATTCTTGTGTATGTAGTTCCTTGCACATCTGTATTTTGATCATCGTCATGTTGGTGGGAAAAAATTGTTGGCTGGGCTTTGGCCCTGATGTCATGTTGATTCTTTTACTGTTTCTGTCTTCTCTTAATTTTATTTCTCCTCTGTGTAGCAAAGTATCTGGGAATGAAGAGATGAAAAGAACTTGTGGGTTAGAGTGACCCTAAACATGCATGTAGATGGGAACAGAGTGCAGTCTTCTCTCTTTGATGTTCAGGGTTTGAGTCAGATTCATCAACTCTGTCACATATGACCTCTTTTTTTAGGGTCAGAACCAGTTGGTGGACTGACAGAGGTAGCATGAAATATATAAGTACACACATTAATGAATAAAATTTATGAACCCTCTCTATCTAATCATATCTACTTTAACCACTAACATGTAAGTATCATACCAGATGTTACATTGCTCTTTATATTCATAAATCTAAAAAGAAACACAGCAAAATAGCAATATGTCTGCATAACTTTAAATATCTATGGATTTAAAAAGATATTATACAAAGTCAAAAGTTACAGTATTAACAAAATAATATATATGCTACATTTGAATGCAAGGTGAACTACTTGCAGCCTTTTGTTACACAACCTTTGGAGTAGATTTTAACATAAGTCCCGCCTCTAGCAAAGCAAGATACCCAGTCATGGTTCAGGATTTTGGGGTGGCCAATCAGATTTCAAAGGAAGCCAAGGCCACCCTAGATCTGTCCGTGTTTCTTTCTCCATCACTTCTTTATTTTTTAAACGTTCTAGGAAACTAGATCGCCTTGAAAATATTCCTCCAAACAGTTTACTTCTACTAAAACTTACATCTAAGTGATTCAGCTCCGTCCCGCAGGCCTGGGCTCCAAGGACAAATCCCATTCAGGTTTCATTTGTTTGGACAGTGCCACTTCCTGTTCATTTGATAGCAAAATAAAGCTCTGGCTGATGGCCTTGACCTGTTGGAGATTATTTGTGTAAACAGAAACAGGAAATCTGGGAAGAATACGATTTGACATGCACATGGAGTTGTCTGCTGAATAAAGTTAAAGTTTGATGTTAATAGATGTCAATCATTGCCTGAGGAGAGAAACTAATGGCAGTATTTGAGAATCACTGTTTAATATTTGTGAGTATTTTCAGCATGTTCAAACACTATCAAGCCCAACCTTTTCTTTTGTAGCAGCAGGGGGTAAAGACAGCAGCAGGAGGCGGAGGAGGAGGCCTGTGCTGACCATAGCAGAGTTTTTTGCGGAGGCAGAGCCCCCTTGGAGCCAGCCACAGTGAGGATGCCATGTGATCTCTGCAAAGTCAACAAGGGCTGGTCCACAGCTGGGCTGTAGGAGAACAGAGAGCAGACACGTAGCAACACCCTCCTGCTGGGAGCAGCCGAGGAGACGCAGGACTCACAGCCTGCCTCTGAATCTACTGTAGATTTCTCCAAGCAGACAGCTGGGGGGAATCCTCCTAAGTTTAGCCCTCATCATTTCAGCGCTTAGTCGTATTTTTAGTTTACATACATGATGGATATTAACCCTAAGATGCCTTCTTTTTTGATTCCTTGACAAATATCACACCGTCTCCGCCAAGAAAACTCACAATCCATCTCCTGTGTGCCAGAGAGTCACAGCACAACGTGAGAGCTGCAGATTTAATTTCCACAAAAGATTAAGTTGCCTTCTGCATGGCTGAAACTTTCTGGGGGTTTGAAGTTGAAATCCCAGTGGTTTTGCCTCTCTTTGTCCGCAGCGTTGGTTTGAACAAAGGTGCAGTGAAGCATCAGCAGCAAAGGATCTAATAAGCACAATGTGGGAATAAAGCAGAGGGGAGTGAGCATCAAAGGCAGCCAGGCGCAGCATGACTGGCATCAGTCTGAACTCCCAACCTAGGACACTCAGCATGCTCTTCAGCAATCACCCCCTTTAGACCAGTCCTGGGCAGTAATTAAAACCATCATTCCCACTGCCTCGGTATCTCATTAGCCACAGGACCCCGGGCTTTCATCTTTGCTTGTCCAAAAATATCACAACTCCACACCAGCAAAGATGAGTCCCGCACAAGTAGAAACACACGTCTGTGACATTTCTGAGAGGGAACAGAGCATTATCCAACTATCATCCAACTCCAGAGAACAGTGGGAGATCACAAAAGCCTGCCTCTTCATGTCCACAGTAATTAATACTGCACCTAACAGGGATGATTTGGAGGGAAAGCGTCACCCTGCTGTTGCTTGATTAAATCTACCTGTGCATGAAACAAAGAGTAAAAACAGAAATAAAAGAGCCACCAAAATGTAGCAGTGACACATTAGCTCTGCAGGGAACAAGAGAGCTTTGTATAATTTTGTTTTAGCCTCAAACATCAACCAGTGTTTGCGACTGAAACCCATTAGAAAATGAGGACAAACTGATACATTTGAAGCTCCTACGCTTTCACTATCAAAGGGGGATTTGAAGTGGGCCAGTATCGGTTGCAGTGGTCAGATTTAGTACTTTGGCTGTAGATAAAAAGGAAGTCTTCTTCCCATGTTTAATTCAGTATGAGCCATGACTAACTCATGTAATATACTGGGCCTCTGAAGTCGAGCGAGGGCTTCTTCGCTCTTCTTTGTGAACTGCAAACTGAAATGAATGCGTCATTGTATTTTGACATGGGGATGCACCTCTGCGTGGGGAAACTGGTCAGGGAAAGACGTCGAGACAGGTTGGTTTCAGTCACTGGTAAATCCACATTTCTCAGCATAGCAGTGTTGCAGAGCTAGACTAAAACCATAATCCACTGCATGTTATTAACCTACTTGGCATCACTGCCAGGCTGTTTTTGTGCTTTAGAAATGACAGCAGGAGAGCTAGCTGAAAGATGGGATGTCAGAAAGACGAGAATGGTGTTTCATTTGAGGCCTCACTGTCTTTCAAGATTCATTCATTTTATTATTGTGTTAAATGAACAAAAAAACTGTCTAAATTCTTTGAGCATCTTTGAAATGGTTTAATAAACAAGTTCCAATGTGTTGTGTACACACTTTCAAAATAGTTTTATCATCCTCCATTGGAGAGTTACAAAATATCTGCAAGATGCCCCACCCAAACAAATAAAACATGAGAGGTCTGTTCCTAAAAAGTGCTGCTACATCGCCCTCACAAAACATACCAGCCACTCCCCCTCCTGCTGCACAAGTGTGTGTGTTTATATGCGTGTGTGTGTGTGTGTTTGGAAAGCAGTCTCCCCATTCTCTGACCATGAAAAAACCCTCTGATCTTTCAATGACACAAAGACTTGTGCAAGAAGAGGATGAGCTCTCAACCTTTGTCAACATCCAAGTCGACTCCGCCGCTCTCTTAATAACCGCCACACATTGTTTATCTGAGTGTTTGCTCAAAAAGAAAAAAAAAGAGAGGCCCCAGATGCCACAAAACCATTACAGACCGGGGTCCCTGCTTCCTCCTCCGTGCCATTATGAGTGTGTGGAAATTAAAACCCAACCACAAGCTGGTTCTCAGCCAAATTCAGCTAACTGACTCTCTCCCGCTCTGTTTCTTTGAGGAGCCTTTGATGTTAGCAGGGGGCTTTTGCACTCGCAGTGATGGTAACGAATGATACTTTAAGCGATTCTTTTTTATCCGGCGAGCTTAATGAAAGATTAATGGGTTTGATATTTTCCCTTGTTTATATTTTATTCAAAAAGTAAGCCACGGTCCTTGGAACCTGTTAAAAGCTTCTTGGTAATGATTTTATGGATCAGTGGAAGTCATATTGTGGTCTTTGGCTCTAAACATTAGAAGAAGTGTTGATTGTCTTCTTAGCAGCATTATCCTTACATGAAAAGCTTTGACCTTGCCTAAATCTCTGTCTGATATGGATAGAGAGCTGTGCTGCTGCTGCGGCAGAGATATGTTCATTTCCATATGTCCTAATTCAGCCGGCTGCAGACTCCCAATTTCACTCTTTTTCACAGCTCAAAGGATGAAATGATTCAGACTCGGTGGATTTTGCAGTGACAGTCTATAGATTTTCCCTTCAGCTTGAGATATTGCTTGTTCAACAGAAGGGAGATGTCTGATCTGATGATAGAGAGGAAATGTACAGCTGAATGCCAATCAGAAAAGGCCGCTTCTTCTTTTCCAGGCTTCTCAGAGGAGCTTAAATCACCTCCTTCAATAACTGCAGACTCTTTCTTGTTCAATCAAGGCTTTAAATTCAAATAGATCTCATGTCAGACCAAACAAATGACCAATGAAGCCATATCTTAATATACATACCCACTCTTATGTAAGTTTGGATTGCATGCTATTACTTCCCTTCGTGTTCTGTATTTCAGTGACCCAGTTATTGTCATGGCCTGAACTATAATCCTCTACGTTTAGGGTTTGTGGATATTATTTCTGCTCCTCTTTCTTTTTTAAAGATCTTGTAAAAATATCTCTCCTTACAGAAAGTATATGAGGAGATAAGATCAAAGACTTTCTCTTAAATCATGTTTAATGCCTTTATTTTCAGGTATTCGTGCTGTGTTGTGGGATATAGTTAGTCTTTTCATGGTGAAAACAATGAGGATCACACAGCAGCTATCTTTATAACACAGGCATGGATGAATGACAAACACTGACAACAAGAACAAGATCAAGAACAAGTACAAGAAAAAGAACAACAACAACAACAACAACAACAACAACAACAACAACAACAACAGCAACAGCTCGTATAGACTTATGGTGTTGAGACTGATGTTAATGGTTGTTGCAGTAGGAGTCAGGCAGGTCCACTGCAGCAGGCCATCTGCAACAGAGATCCAGAGGAACCCACCTATACTTTTTCATCATATTATCATTATATTATATAATTATCTTTGCTATATTATATTATGTTATATTACATTATTACTGTTTACTACAACTTATGGTCATATTATATACCCATATTTATTCATTATATTGCTTAATTTGTCATTACCAACCATAATCACACCATGTCAACCTGTCACTACTGAAACATTTTTAATACTGCCCGTAATTACTTATATTTAATCCGTTTGTAACATTTGTATTTATCTAAATTCCATTTGTAAAATTGTATATCTAAAATGTATTCTGTCTTATTCTATCTTTATTTATCTATTTTAATTTAATTTAATTTAATTTAATTTTGTTTTACAAATTGGAACTTTACAATTGATTGTACTTATGTCTGGGTTGCTGCAACAACTGAATTTCCCCCCTGGGGATCAATAAAGTAATATCTTATCTTATATTATCTTATCTTATTATAATTATTCTTAAATTTTTCTTAATTTTGTTTCAGCCTTTTGTTTTTTAATTCACTTTGGTGTTCAGGATTTTTGCTGGTTATTAAGTTACTTTGTTTTATTTTATTTTATTTTATTTTATTAATTGGTTTGTAAGTTATTTTAAAATTTTAGGGGTGAAACTATTTACTGTATATTAATATTGACAACAAGCCCCAATCTCCTAACACTGTGCCAAAATACCACCTTGCTGGTTGCTGGCAGAGCAGCAGGATTTCAAACCACTTCAGCTAACTAAGACATGCACTGAACTTACCCATAACACGTTGAAAAGCCCTTAGGCTGGTACAGTCCACAGCAATACAGATTCTTGTGTTGATTTGAGGCGGACACTCACGGTTGTAGTAGTGTTTGTTTAATTGTCTTGTTTCATTCCTCCGCTAATCCGGTAAAGAACGCTACAGGAGTTAACAGAAAACTGCTTTGACGGAAGTCACATTTGAGAAAAATGTATTTTATGTGTATTTTGATTTCGTAGGTTGACGCAAGTTCCATCTGTATACATGGAGGAGTTGGGGTTAATGACCTACACTGCAACAAGTCAACAGGGGGAGCTCTAACTGTTTTGGCCTCACTTTGGGTTGCGCCTGTGCCGTCCATTATTTCATACAGTCAGTGGGTGAGACCTATAATGGGTCAGAATATGTACTGTGTAATAAAAACTCAAAACATCATATCATTTCAGATAATGTATTCAAACATGAAACAACCACACTGATCCACGAAGCCAATAACAAAAAGGATGTGTGTCAGTCAGTGAGCTTGAAAAGCAAAGACATCTTCTTATCATTTCTTTGTAACAACGCCTTGTTTTCATTTCTTACATCAGTTATTTTTTTGATGATCTAGTTTAGGATATTTTAGTTAATGTTAAAGTCAATATCATTTGTCAGAGTTGATGCTTTAGTCAACAAAAAGTCCAACACAGGGAAAATGTTTGTCTCTTGTTTGTTAAAGGCAGTGTGTGTGAACCATGACTGCAGTTGTTCCCTAAACACAGCCCTTGGTTATTACTGTAGCCATGACTACAACCACACTGTTTCCCTCAACCTCTGACTGAGTCTGTTTGGTCCTTGATGTTTCCTTGAGGAGTTCCTGTCAACTTGATAACCAACCCTTATGTAAACTTTGTCTGTTGACAAGATAACTCAACAAAGCCCCAAAGCATGGTCAAATAAAAAACATATTGGCTGTTCTGCTGATAAAGAGGTTTCAGATCAGAAAACACTTCCATGTGTACTTCTAGAGGCCATGTGCAAACCATGTCCAGTCTTTGTTGTTTCAGTTGGAGATCTTGTGTTTAGTTTTACTCAGCCTGTAGAAAATGTGGTCAAATGTCTTCTTTGGCTCTAGAGAGAGATCTGAACCTCAAACAAATAACCCTGAAGATGTCCTGCTCTAAAGGCACACAAAGTCACTATTTTGGATGCATCTCATTCCCCCTTTTTTTCTTACCTCAGTCCTCATCACCTGTTCCAACATGAGTGTACTGTAATGTGTTCAAGCACGTAATGCTTGAGCACCATACACTTCCTTTGCCCTGGTACAATTGGAAAAGGTGATCTTCTTCGAGGACGCAATGTAAACATGACGTATAATTGATTCGACCATCCTCTAAACAAACTTTTAAAACAATGGTGGAAAAGGTTTTATGATGGTGTGACACAGAGGTTGAGTGTTTATTCAAAATTTACTGGAAAGCCACAAAGTCAGCAAAGCTGCAGTCATGTTTTCTGTGCTGTCGTCCATTGTGCTGAGTCAGAGACTGCGCTTCTTGTAAATTAAGGACGCTAAGGAGTTAATGTTAAGCCCATAATATGTATAAAACATGGAGGTAGCCTCAGATGTCACCCATTGGTTTCCCAAGAAGAGGTTTAAAGCACAAAGATGGCAGTCTCTATAATGGAAATGCTGACTCAACCTAACTTTCTGTCGACCTAAGATGAGGCAAAGAGGTGGAGTTGAGGCTGGCCTTCAGCCTCCTTGCTAACAGCTACAGTGCCTATCAGTCAAGTTGGCCATGCCTCTAATTATGCAAAACTTGTAACTTTAATGTCCTCAAAATTAATTAGTTATTAAAAAAACTCTCAATACAGTGTGTTCAGGTAGAGAAAAGAGGGCCTTTTTAGAATGGGTACTGGACTTTTGGAGACAGCATCAAGTGGATGCTCAAAGAGCTGCAGTTTTTATCAACTTTGCCTAGCTTTATTTCTCAAGTTGGCCGCTTGGTAAAGCCATGCATGAGTTGTATTATGATGAGGTGATGTATGTAACAAGAGGTAACCATGCTTAGGTTCGGTTGAGCCTGGAGCAGTATGAGTGCAGGCCAGCAGGGGACTGGGGAGAGGGGTGCTTCAGCATGGTAAAGGGCAACTAGGCCTAGTGTGAGTGCGCCCTTAACTTCTCCTCCCATACATTAACTTAAGGTTAAGAAAAGTACATTTTTCCCCTTACTTGATATGACTACTGAGGAGAGACAGGAGATGTGGGGAGTAGAGAGTGAGGGATGACTTGCAGCAAAGGGTCATTGCTGGGAGTTGTACCAAACATTGTGAAGAGGACGGTAGCCTCTGCATATGGGGTGTGCACTTTAACCCCTGGGCGAAAGGACATATCTAATCCATTCAATGTATCAATGAAGGAGCTTGCTGTATCAGTATTTTTAGATAACCCTAATATTTGCAGCATATGTGCTGTATTTCTCTCTTAAAGACCTTTGCATGCCAGAAATTCAAGAAGAAAACTCCTAAATAAAGAGGAAATATATTTACTGTGACCTTTGTTTTGACACATTTAGTAGAGACTGTTAAAATTTCTCTTCAGTGGAACATGAAAACAAGAAGAGTAGCTGAGGTCCACATCCACAGTCACAGCCACTGTTTCCTGTGGTCTGGTGTTACTGCTTTAATGTGTGCAGGATGAAGGAGTGTGGTGTAATCAGGAACCCTCGGGACTGGTAAAAGACCCACTATAGTCTGACTACCACAGAGACAGGAAGAAGAGAAAGACTGAAAGTGTGTGTGTGCTTGTGTGTGTGTGTGTGTGTGTGTGTGTGTGTGTGTGTGTGTGTGTGTGTGTGTGTGTGTGTGTGTGTGTGTGTGTGTGTGTGTGTGTGTGTGTGTGTGTGTTTGAGTGAGGAGAAGAAAGACAGAAGAAAGTGAAAAGAAGGGACTGAAGGGAGAGTACTTAGGAGGGAACAGTATGTTTCTCAGTGTCAAGGCCTCCTCTGGCCCTGAGGGTACACTCATCTCTCTCTCTTCACTTTCTCTCTCTCTCGCCCCTCTTGCTCTGTGATTTATACCTAACCTCTGTAATTACAGTGCCAACCGCAGCAGCCGTCAGGTTCAGATCGGGTGAAGCACAGACATGCCCCATCACCTGAGAGCAGCCACTCGCCAGCTCCGTGCTGAAAAATACAGCTGCAATTTTCCCTTCAGCCTAATCTCTTTGACATTGGCTTTAGGAACATATTTGTGTGACAACAAGAAAGTGCAGCGCCAGACATCAGTCAATTGTTTTTTATTAGAAAACACAGTAAGGTTATGAAAACTGATGCTCAGCGAGGAAATCAAATTAATATCTGTTGATGGATTTGTGCTCTTATCAGTGAGCTTTAACTTTCCTGTGGTCTACAGACTGCTGTAAGGATACAGTAAATGATGGAAATCACAACACACGTGACAAAAGCTTACTTGGCGTCACCAGAATAAAAGTCTTTCTCTGCCGCTGTGGGATGAAATATGATTGGCGTTTATTTGGACTCAGTGACCTGCAGTGCAGATCAACCACCTAACCTGACAAGTTTTTGGAAACAAAACACCCACTCAGATGCCACAAAGGAGAGGAAATGCATCTGTTGCTATGTGTTTTTGGAAGAGAAGCCATTGAATTTTCAGTGCCTGCTCTTCTTTGCACTGTACACTGTATGTTTGAAGATGTCCATGACACCCCAGGCATTGTCAGTGGACAGAAAGCTCTCTTTGGCAGCCCCCTTGGTGAAGCAGCATGATAGAAAGTCAGAGAAAGAAAAGAAAGAGAGGAAGAAAGGGAAAATGTGCCCACATGAGTGTGACATACTGCTGCCGGACTGATTTGCTCTCCATGACAACTGCACAGAGACAGGCTGGGGGGGCTGGGGGGACTCCTTGGCTTTTCGGTCCGGCACAATACGGAGAGGCACGGCTGTCTTAACCTCAGTGACATCCTTGTTGTCAGCGGGTCAAATCCCTGAATATCAATGAACTGACTCAGTGCCCCTTGCAGTGGTCCTCAAAAGTGTCCGACTCACATAAGAAGCTTGAGCTGTCCTCTGTGACCTCCTCTGACCTGCCTCCAGCCTCTGGCTGCATTCAGACCAGAGAGACTGATTCCACAGGGTTAAACAACACTTCATCAGTGCACATGCATTCCTGCTTCCAGTTTAAAGTCAGCTCAGTCAGTTTGTTGCTTTCTAGACCAGCGATTCACAACCAGAGGTACACACACCCGGGGAATTACCCTGCAGTGCCAGGGGATTTCAGCAAAGACAGTGCGGCAGCTCTGCTACCTTGTATGATAAATTCATTAAATAACACATTAATTATTTTATTATATATGATAGATATATTACTGATTTTTTGTTTTGGAGAAAAGTAAACATCTGAATGGGATAGAATGAAGTTATGTTGATGTTTAATGTATGCACTCTCATCATAATTACTACTAAACAGCTTATGATAGACTGATTGTACACGACAGTTTGATTCAGCAAAGCAATTCATTTTTAATTAAAGTTTGCAAGACAAATAATTATTTAATAAGAGTAAATATGAAAACTAATGATAAAAAGTAATGGATACAAAGTGTTAAAGGTGAGTCCTAAAGATAAACAGCTGATAACTAAAGTAATGGATAAAAAATTTGGAAATTGCAAGCTGAAGAAATAAATGAATATAGTTGGAATAGTCAGTTAAAAGTCACTGATAGAAAAAGACAAATTAGTGAGCCAAAGTGTAGGATATACAGCCACAACAGTCAGCTTAAAGGTGCCGATAAATCTTGGTTTAACAGCTCAACTCATAGACTAAGAGTTATGAGTAAATGGTTGGAATTATTAACCAAAATTAATAGAGAATCACCTAAAATGAGCTTAAAGTAATGGACAAACAGTAAAAAGTTAAAGATTAAAACGATCCAACCATTTCCATTATAGAAAAATACAGTTACAATATTCACATTTAGTGTTAGCAATACTGGTGTAAAATGAATTTAAACTAAAGACATTTGCAACATAATGGATGGAGATAACAAAAGATAAAGATGAGTGCTGTTATCAAAGAAGCAGCATCTTTATGTTAAAACAAAATTAACAAACTTCTGTGGCCACTGTTTAAAAGGCCTCCAAAAAATGGTTGGTGAATTTTTTACAAAATGTTAAATGGTTAAACATTCAGACCAGATTTTACCGGGGAAGATTCTTCTGTCAAATAAGTGAGCAATGCACTGTGGTCACCCCTGAAAATGACCATGCACAGGCTGGATTTGAAAACCTAGCTGAGTCAATCACCCAACAATGACTGCAGCCACAGTCTGTGGAAAACAATGGACTGTTCCATGTTAATAAACTATATCAGCATCCAAGGGTCTGTCTGCCTTTGCGGTTCGGCTTTGAGCTGTAAAGATGAGTTACCTGCCCATGTGCGGCCTTCTTTTTGTTTTTGTTTTTTCTGTCCTTCTTGTTCTCTGAGATATCTTGTTCACCCCACACAGTCGATAATACGTGATACATTTTTCAAGAAAATTAATATATGTTGAAATAATGTCTTAACAGGATTCAAACTACAGCTAATAGATTACTTTGGAGAAATGCCTTCAAAATAATCACTTTTTTCCTCCTCACGCCCTGAAAATAATAATAAAAAAAAAGTGTTTCCTGGCACGCTGAGCCAATTCAATTGAAGCCAATTGAAAAATGGTTGAAATTAGGTCTCAGACGTTCAGACCTGATTTCAACCTGAATTCAACATTGAAATCCTGTTTAGTGCTCACTAGGTATCTATTCGTTGTGTTAATATTGTTTTGAAACCTTCAGTTTGTGACACGAATCACAGATAGCCTGCTTTATCAATAATTCCATTTAAAAATGGCACCCTCTGAAGATGTGGCAGTATTGAAGTAAAATTTGAAGTAGTGACTCAGACCTTAAACATATAAGGGTGTGTTTACTGATGTAGAAAATCAACTTGCGGGGTTGTAGGAATAAGATTATTTTTCTCATCCTGTGCAGTTTGCCCCTGCTGGCCGTTTGTAAGAAGGCTGGTTTCAGGCACTTTCACATTAGCTTCACTTTTAAAACCAAAGAGCTGCATGCACCTCTATAACAGGGATATATCTGCTTAGGGTTAGAGCGGTACACAGTAATATAATAGAATAGAAGGCACCATTAACTAATGTAATTCATACACAGATACAACCACAGAGACAGAACATTTATTAAGCACATGAGCAAACTCTGTGTAATGTCTGTGAGGACAACTGCATTCCCACTGCAGCGCCAGCCATCGCTTCACTCCCAATCTACATCAAGTCATGTGTTTCCTGCTTAATAGAACATTTTGTTGTCTGCAGCACTGCTCCTTTCTCTCCTTTGAAGAGAGAAGAACAGAGGCTTGTCTTTGTGATGTTTTGTGAAATTTAGCCATGTTGGTTCAAAGTGTTTTCCGTGACCCGAGGCAGTGATCAAACACGGCACTAAATTTAGGTCGTCATTTCTAAGTCAGCCATTCTAGCCTATGATACACTGTATTATGAACATTCATTTAAAGGCATACTGTGCAGGTGTTCTGCAGTAAATGTGCAGACACATAGTTTGCATGCTTCAGAGGAACACCCTTTACTAGGGAGTGTGATGGCATGACTTTTGCTTAGGCATGTCTTGTACTTATGACAGCTGTTTCATGGACTACAATAATTTTTTTTATGCAGCAGTATAAATCGTGACTATACTCACATCTGTTTTTCAAAGCTTTGACACAGAATGAAACAAATCTTTTGGAAACTTTCCTACACCATCATTATTCATGATACAAGTGGATTTTACTCATGTGTTAACAAGTTTACTCAAGTAAACTAACGTCTGGCAGCTTCAACTCTGACATCAAACACAGGAAATAAATTCCCCTGTGACAAAATGTCTCAGAGCCACAGTGTTGCCAAGTAAACAAAGACAGCAGTCGGACAACAGTGTTTCAATTTTGTTGTCATGCTGCAATCACTTTAAGTGGGCCGTTATTTTCCACTCAGGCCAGATAACAAGGTCCTGACCCCTTCTCTGCGTAGATTAGTTGCTGCTGCCATCACACCCATTACTATTATCGGGACCAGACAATCTGGCCTGCCACCAATATCCAGGAACACATGTACTGCTATCAGATACAGTCTCAAAAACCTAACAGTACCGTCATTTATCATCTCCACAACCGTTTCCCCAATGCTTATCCCAAATGACTTTCAGTCCTGTCACTGTATAAAAGAAGCTGAGAGCAAAACAGGACACTGTCTTGGACTGCTGTAGACCTACACATGTTATGTGTTGTGCAAGCCAGTTCATATTAACTTGATGCCTCAAGCAAAAAAGAAACTCTGCATGGATTACAACGTGAATGCAGCCAAAACCTGAATGATAAAACAAAAACAAGCTGACAAACATGACTTTGAATTTCAGATTCTGATAGTACAGATAACAAAGTGACTGGAAACGACAGCTGTGCATATGCAAATGAAAAACAGACCGTGTGATGTTTTCTTTGCTGCTTTGTGCGCTCATGGACACGAAATAAGATCTAAAATACAGTCTCTCTAATCTTCAGAGTGTATTTGTTTTTAGTAGTGGGTCATTTTACATTCCACCAAGAACAGTAGAGACTTCAGTGCTTCAGTCTAACACTACTTCTATTCAAAGAAATATCTGACATTTAGTGAATATGCCGGTTGGTTTTCTTGTCAATATTGACAAAAGTTCAACAAACGAATAGACTCCTCTGTCCGTTCCTGTTAAAAGTGAGTATATGCTACACACACTGTTCAAGCAGGTAAACAGCTAGCCTGACACTGTCCAAATGCAATGAAATACACACCTTGAATGAATTGCTTGGTTTAAAACTAGGCTAAGCTAAGCACCTCTGTGGCCCAGCCCTGGTACAAAAAATAAGTGTAGTCCGGATAGCTAATTTCTCGATCGGCACACACTGCACAGGGGTGAGTTTTTTTTTATAACGCAGCAATTTCGAAGATATTAAGATTACAAGTTTCCCATTATGAGAGGCACAGCTGACTTGATTGACAGGCGGGAACACCGTAGCTGTTGGCTAGGAGGCTCAAAGCCTGCCTCTTTACCTAACACTAGCTCCACAGCAGTTACGTTGAGTTCATGGTTTCCAGTATGTCTCCTGCCGACGATCAGCTTCAAAACAGAGCTTCAGAAACAGATGGGGGACGTCACAGATACTACGTCCATTTATTATACAGTCTATGTATAAAACATGGGCAGAGTCTTACTGATGCCACACATTGGTTTCTGAAGCTCTGTTTTGAAGCCCAACAATGGCGGTTGCCATATTGGAAATACTGACTTTTCTGTAATTATATCTATTTTGACTACTAATCTTCTAACTTTAAAAAGTAACACAACACAGATCTTCTTATCTTAATTCTTTCAGGATTCAAAGAAGATTTATGTTCAACATAGCAATATAAAGACAGAAAACAATACAAAGAAAGCTACAAGCAACCTGCTGCAGTACAACCTAAAAAGATTATTTCATCATAGGACTGCTTCTGAAAAACAAAAGGCCAATCACAGCTAAGGGGTCCATGCCACCCCTCTGGACTTGCCCCTGTACATTAAATACACGATGAAGTAATGTATAAAAATTCAAAGTTTAAAACTCACAGGAGTCTGTTTTTTTGCTGAAAGAAAAAAATTATTCATGTTTGAGCTTGTGGCGTCAACTCTGACAGGATTCATGGGTTTGCTTCGTATGTTACTTAGACTTCAGTTAAAGATCTGAATTCTTTCTCAGGTACTTATTGCTTTGCTGATGCTACAGTCGCATGTCGCGAGTAAATGTCCTATGTTTTGAAGTACTCCCGGCATCTCTGACTTAGCATGGACAGAGGATTATTTTTCCCCTGAGAGCAGATTATGAAGCATGCAGAAATTAGTACAACATCTTTACAATAATAACTACTGTGTACTGGAAGCCAAACAGTGGACCCATATCCAAGATTTAATGGATATTATCTTCCATTATAGGTTGCATTGTCCTTGTGGGTACAAAAAAAGGTCACACAGAGAAGCACAAAGATTTTGGGTATCTAACGTCACATTTCTAGCTACTGGTTACTAAATTGGTAGTTATAGCCGTAATATCATGTTGATTCATCTTGTCCATTGTACTGAATTTATAAAGAAAATGGCCACATGTCTGCATACAGTATATTCAGCCAGCAGGGCCGGGATGTTTTCCCCAACTTTATGTGAGACATGATTGTGTGGTTCTCTTTCATGTCCTCCCCCTCTGTGCCATCTTTCTTTGTTAAGTTTTCTGAGACTGTCTTTGAACCACAGGCATTTTCTCCCAGTGGTGCTCATGAGCCCTGCCAGATCCATCATCATCCTTCTTCCTGCGTCTCTCCCTCTATAGCTGCTATACCGTCTGTAAACTCACACACACAGATATATACACATGTAGACAGTCTCCTGTTGTGCTCGCTCTCACCACTCCACCATCAATCCTGTCACTGTCGCATAACAACATCTCTGAAAAACATCAAGGTGCACAGTTACACACAAGCACATGAACACACACATGCATACATGCAGTCAATAAGTGTTGGTGCTTTATGAGATTAAGAACATTATTTTTCTTGAGCAAATCACAGCATCTAAAGTACAAAAACGTGAATATCAGCAAGAAGAAAACTGCTGATTTGTGTGTCTGTATATTTGTGTGGCGATGTCTTTTTGAAGATCTTTGCTGACAAAAGAAAAGCCGCCCTGACTCCTGTATTTCTGCTGTTTTAAAATGATCGTCGCTCTGTGCTGTGTGGATTAGGAAGGTGGCAGATTAGAGTCTGCAGCTAAATCACCATGGCGAAAACCTTGCTTCCAGCTGACACCACACTCTTCACATCCCTCTAACCACACAATCTCTGCCTTCTCAGTCACGTTGCAGCTCATGGGTGACAGCTTTACTCACAAAAAACTCTTCCTTTCATCTGACAATGTTGTTTTGAAAGTTGCATATCTGCCATTTTTACTGGAGAGATTGTTACAAATGTACATCACTCTCCATTGTTAGGATGCCATTTTGTGAAAAAAAAAACCCATTTATTTTGTTGCTATGAGTCAGATAAAATCTTGATACTGCTCTTCCTCTATTCCTTAATACATGGCTACATTAGGCAACTGGTTAGCTCAGATTAGCAATATTACTGTACACATATGTAGAAATACATGTATTCATGTCAAAGAAAGCTAGCCTGGTTCTGTCTGAAAGCAGCAATTCCTATCTTTAAGCAAGGACTACTTATAAGAGGCGGATGTGGCCTTTTGGCTTAAAAGAAACACTGATTAGCTTAGCCTTGCATTCTTTGAAATGCCCACTAGAGGCAGACTCTACTTGTTGCGAACAGAGGTCTTTTTATATGAAAATGATTGAGACATTTTTAATCGATTTATTACCTCAATGAAAATTAAAATCATTATTTAATATTCTAATCACTGGTTTCAAGTTTACCTTATTTCAGCATGCTGCTCAAATAGTTCATTTCATTACAGTCCCATCAGGATTGAAATTGGGACACACTAAGGAACACTCAAAAAGCTTCAAAGCTTCAGGGGGTGTCTACTTGATACAAGTTCCTACCATGGTGTCCTGTCGACTGGAGCACAGGTGTTTTAATGCTATTCAAGTGCCAACCTTGAAAAATGAAGCAAATGCAAAAGTGCAAAAAACTGCAGTTCCCCGAGTGTCCACTTGAGGCTGGCTCCAATAGCCAAGAAAACACCATTAGAGCCCACATGTGAATACCATAGCATAAATAAACATAACTAAAGCCGGGGACAAGAGACTTTATTTCACTGAATAGCTCATTTCTCCATCCATGAAAACTGCACAAGGGTGAAATTGTTTATGACTCACCTGTTTTCATCATACCAAGATAAAGAGTTTTGCATAATGTACATGATTAGGGGCACGGCTGGGTTGAGTGATAGGTGGGCATGTTGTAGCTGCAGGGAGCTTGAAACCTGCCTCGTCTCCAACTCTGATTAGATTGATCAAAGATCAAAAGCCTTTACAATGCCTCTTCTGAAACTAGTGCATGACGTCACTTGTCCCTTTTGTATTTCAGGTCTGAGGTGCCCCTGTAATGTCTTGCCTTCAGTATGATTGTCACAGAGACATTATGGTGGGATCCCATCGCTGTGCCAGCATTGAGGGAAATAACTGGAGGAGCAAGATGGTATCACTGTGAGCCGGTGGAGCTGGCAGGGTGGAACACTGTTGTGTGTGCATGTGTGAGTGAGGGTGTAAGGGAAGCCCCCGCTGTGTGTTTTGCTCTTGTGCTTCTGCCATAACGCAATGTGAAGTCACTCACCGGGACTCCAATTGTACACCGTTGCAGGATCAATGTGAATGTATAAAGGCGAGATAATGGCAGAGCTGTGTTACAGCACTGTTGGAAAGGGCTACTGAGACTACCTCTATGTTTTATACAGTATGTGATCCTAGTTCACTCTGTCATGCATTCATTTTGATGGTGATGGCAAAAATGTGGCAGCTTAGGCAACTAAGCATTCATCCACAAACTAGTGGGGACGTCCAGTCCTTAAATTTAGTCCATGTGCTGTCACCAGCTGACATTTGGCTCTGCCTTATAACATTTCTGTATAACCTTGAAAACATAAAAGTCATAAAACCCAAAATTCAAGGGACAACATGGCAGGCATATTTTCTTACCTTGCTAGCCATGCTAGTTTCATTATTAGGCAGTACATTTACAAGCACAGGTAACTAAAGCTATGATTATAGCTCGGTTAGGTTATTAAATTGGACTACCATTGTCCCAGCCTACAGGCACTACTGGGGTGGTGATATGCCCCCTTTCAATGAGTTTCTATTAGTCCTCCTTCCTGTTTAAACATTACATCATGTACCAAAACAAACAATAAACAAGTTAGCAAGAGGTAAATTGGTCATATGTTGAATGGTGAAAACATGAGCTCTTCACATTTCATAAGTACTCCCTTACACTTATCATGTTGATAGCTTTGTCTTGTGTCCATACTTCTTTTGTTGAGGTTTTGTTTACTTTCTGGCTTCCTTCAATGCGTCTATACTGTTCAACTTCTTGGTCAACGCCCGATGTGCAAACTTTGGAGTAGTGCAGAATGCCTAAGCCAATTTAGGTCTGAATGAGGAGTATACATGCAAGAGAAAATCAATCCACAACTTGTCTGACTTTGAGAAATTTGATGTGTGATCTCACTCAGACTAACGTGTTTATTAATTATTCATTTTTATGCAGTAAATCCATTTTTCTGTACATCATGTAAACATACTGAGTGTTGAGCTAAGCTAGCCATGTATTAAAGCTTCATATGTATTGAAATAAATGAAGAGAGTGGTGTTTATGTTCTTGATTAACTTGAATCAAGAAAGCAAAGGAGCATTTTTTCAAAGTCTTTCACAAGCAATGACCACACCATCATCAGGATGTAATTTGACAATGATTTATTGATTTAATTCAAATAGTGATTCCAAATTTGACATTGAACTTCTTGCTTTTACTGGTTTGGGGAAGCTTATTAGGGGTCCTGCTGTAGCTCCCGGGCACAGTGAACCCCCCTTAAGAGCCCTATGTATAGTAGGAAAGAAAGGAATAGGAAGAAAAAAGGTGGGAGGGTGGGGTGCGGAATTGAGAACGAAGGGGAGGTATTAATTTATAGGAGAGCCGGAAGGGCCGTGGTTGAGGTGTGGTCCTGCTCCTGAATCTTTGCTATATAGCATCACTGAATGGTTTCCATGAGAAATCAAGCTAGAGTGTAATGGTTTTGATTAGTTGTCGTTTAATTGACTTGTGCAACAGTTTTTATCTGATAAACAAAAACAGCACATTAGGTTAAGTTTCAGAGGAAGAGATGATGATATGATGCCTGCACTCCGGCTAGATTTTGATGTGATTTAATGTCATTATTCTACCTGCTGATACATCTTATACCTTTTATTCTTCATTCAAAGTTAAGAGAGCTTTTCACTGTAAAGCAGTTGTCCATAAATGTATCACTCCTGAAACCTATCCCTGATATTTTTTATTGGTTTACTCATCTCTCATATGCTTTGTCAGCTATGGTGTGCATGCTTTCACATGCTCTGAGCTTATAACAAGCCAAAATCTGAGCAAAAAGAAGAGACCGGCTTAGGGGAGGAGGCTGGCACAAAAAGAACAATGTCTGAAAATTAGCAGGAGCTGCAGCCCTCTACTCTGTCTGATGTTGCATTCAGCCTAACTAGTCCTGGGAGGAAGTGCCCCGCTTGTATGCAGGGGGAGTGTCTGTTTGCACAGGTCTCTGTCAGTTAACACTAATCTGCCTGATCTCCACCTCAAAGTCAGTCACTTCTCCACATGCAAATAAACATATTCAGTCCTCTTTCAAACCAAAGCCACTATCAAACACTTGTTTGATCAGCAGAGGGCCTGCGAGGCGGTTCATTATGCATTTAAAAAAAAGGGCCCTGCCCCCGCCTTGCAGGCAGAGAACTCATTGTTGATGTTTTTTTTATGTAATTACTCTCACCTTCAGCAGTGGCTGGAAACAACTACCTCCAAAGCAGGCTCATGCATGTATGTCTGTGAGTTGTTAGCGTAGCTTCTGCTGCAGCTTTGACACAGACTGTAAACTCACATTGGCCCAGATTCTTTGCCTTATAGATCAGTTCAGAACATGAAGCCCACCCACACCTCCTTCAACCGGGATCCTCAGAACTCTGGATTTATGAACCGGCAGAACTTCAGGGATGAAAGGCTGCTTTCATTGCATTCTCTGATAACATTCGGGCCTCTGAAACTTGCAGCTCTCTCTGCAAACTTTTTTCTTCAATAACACTCGTACTCCATGTTTCTTCTTTAGCAGGAAAACAAAGCTTCATTTGTCAAGATGCATTGACTCTTTTTCTACTCCAGTGCAGCAAAAGGAGGCAGAAATATCTAAAAGGTGACTTCTTTGCAGGTAGAGAAGCAGTCTAATACGAGGAAAACGTGCCAAAAACAGTAAAAGAAGCAAGCATGTTGGGAGAGAGCCACCTGCCCCAGAGCATCTGGCAAATTCCTTTGTGTATATGTTGTGTTGTGTGCGTCATGTATGAGTCTGTGACATTGGGGAGGCTAAGCACTGCTTTGCAAACAGACAGGCCTGAACTAGTAAACAGGTGCTGCTGGAGCAGCTGAGGATGAGGACATGGGGCGTCTCCACAAAGCCTGATCAAAGAGGAGCTGTCTCAGCCGCCAGTCATCCCTGCAACTTGATTTATGTCACTGTGTCAGAGAGCTTTACCAGCGCTTGCAAAAACAGGAGACAAAGCAAAGGTACACAGGCTCCTCCAAGGGCTCTCCTACAACAACATGGCATAGAGGAGAAGTCATATGTTGATACAGGAGTGTACTTTTAAAGTTATGTGTTCTTGCCGCTTTCTCTTTGAGCCAGCCTTTGACATGGAGAAGCGGCTTAATTGTTCTGTCATTCTAACTCTGTGTTTTCATACTACCCGGTTTCACAAAGACTTTAAACATCAGCTGGATTACAGATTGTGAAAAGCTGAAAAAACCCGGGCTCACATTAAATTGAATTGAGTAATCATCAGTGGTTTGATGCTGTTTCAAAAACACTAATCACAAACAGGAGCCCCCCCTTTTTTTGTGAACACATCACAAGCCAACGCGCACACTGCTATCTCCTGCATGGCACAGCACAAGGAGCGAGAGACTGGAAATGGAGGAGTTTGATGTGACAGCATTCGTCCCGGTGGAGTTTACACATGTGTGGGTCTGAGATTCATCAGCCTGAGTCACATGGCAGTGGCGGGATTCCCCTTCTGCTTTGACGAATCAAAAACATGTCATCACGAAGAGCGACTTTTAGTGATGAACAACATCAATTGAAAGATGTGTGACTACCCAGGCTGGGTAAATAAAACCTGATTGGATGATATAAAATCTATACCTTTAAATTCCTAAATCCAGCCTTACATACGGCTGAGTGTGATTTCCAATAAGAAAAAAAATAAAAAACTTTCTTGCCAGCAATACTTTGCCCTTGCTCAGAGCAGGATTTTTCCCTTTGAAGCCAGCAGAAGAAGAGAAGTGAAGCCTGCTTGGCTGAAGAAGCCCTGGAGGGGGGTGGTAACTGTCATTTATATTTACAGCCTTCCCAGACACCTCAGGGGCTGTTATCCAGGTGGCCTCTGCTGAAGCTCTCAGAAGCACTCGCACCTTTTTTTGCGACTCACAGTATCAATAGACACTGGCTGACTTTGATTCAGCCACATAAAGGTTGTGAGTCATGTGCTTTTGACTGTTAAAACGGGTTGGGCTGACGCTGGAACTTGAATGCCCTCAGGGAGAAAGCATTACTACACTTTCTGAAACTTTATTAGACCAGAGAGGACTCTCTACCAGAGGTTTTAAACTCTCAAAAAAGCTTTGAAAGTGTGGCAGATAAAGGTAGAAAAGGACTTGTACTCCAAATCTGTACCTTTTTCACATATTAAAATTATAACTTCATACTTATTTCCCTTCCTGGCCTTTCAAATTCCTGCATGTGTGTGTCTCTAATAGTTGACAGACTTGTACATGTTACCAAAGTTAATTGCTTTCGCTTTGATTCAAGACACGACTTGAGCTGTTGAGAGTGTAAGGATCATTTAACCCCCAAACATCTCACCATACCTCACTGTGTATTCTCTTTGCTCATGCTTTTGAAAAACCTGCTTCAGTCAATATGTAACCACTTCAAATCCAGGCCAGATGTGTCTTTAGAAATGTCACCATGCCCTGCTGATAAGAAGAGAAGAGATGACAGATATTCTGTATTTCTGGTTTGCAGCGATCCTCCCTTCAAAGTCAAACCCTTCAAACAGTCTAATCCTGTCCTGAATGAGAGCTGGATTATTGTATAACCCCTTCATTGATACGCACCGACACATGCAACACAGCCATGAAGAGAGAGAGAGAGAGAAAGAGAGAGGAGTACGGAGACTAAAATAAAGTTGTGTATCCTTTTCAGCTGGAGTTAAAAATGACACAAGAGGTTACAAAAGCACCTGACATAAAGGCAGTGAATAAATATTCACAACAATTAGCAAGTTTTAAATTTTTTGAGGCATTTCACAGCTTAAACTTTCTATGTTTTGATCAAATAAACACAACTTTTGCTAATTTTGGCCTTTTCACTTTTCATAATAAAAATTTTGGAAAAAATGTTGACCACCAGAGGTAAATTTGTACGATCTTTAACTGCAGATTTTAAAATCAAAGAGCATAATTTCTGTTTGCAAAATTAAAACTCTAACCCTAACCTAGGACATTCATTTTGATCAAAGATGTTTTAAAATGAAATACTAATTACACGCAATTTTAGATTAAAAGAATCACTGAAAATCTATGCTCACATGCATACATTACATTGTTACCTTATCATAAAAAATATATAGAAACTTAATGAATAGAAAATCCTCTTATCCCCTATATTTGTTTGCAATAAGTCATCTTGAAGCAACCCCCTGGTCACAGACATAAAAGTTACTTTGTTTTCTCAAAATCCAGAACAGAGTTTCACACCTCTTCTGTCTCCACACTTACTTCAATTTTTATACGTGAAACTGCAACTTTTTTAACCCGTAGTGAGAGACACACTCAGTGTGTGAAACATGTATGTCCTGATCTGGACTGTGTCATAAAATCAAGCTATTATTATTATTGTACAGTGTAAAGTGAAAAAAGTGTCCCATAGTTGCTTTTTGCCTTGGGATCACTGTTGTCTCTAACAGATATTTTTATATGTTGTTTCAGATGACCAAACTCTGTCTCATCATCACACTTATAAATAAGCTTCATGATTCGACAACTGCTGAGAAGTTGTTTGTTAAAAAGCGAGAGTGGGAAGCACGAGTGCAACAAAATAAAAATAAAAACTATTGCCCAGTGTGGCTGTATGAGAATAGACACTCAGAGAAGAGAAAAACAAGACAGTCTCAAAACACAACCGCTGCTTTGCAAACATTTAAAACTAGAACGTTTTATTAATTTTTCTATAAAAATCTCAAGTTTTTAGAAATATATACAAATGTTCCCTTGTGCTATAAAACAGCAAAGAAAAAAAACACATGGAAAACTCAACTGTGTGTACAAATAAGTTTTCAATAACGAGTGCTTGATTAATTTATGGCATGGATTTGCCTCACAATGGGCAGTTCGGCAAAGGTCCTGAGCACTTTTCAACAGCTGCTCTCACTCCAGTTCAAACATATATAACACAGCCTCCATTTCCATTAAAAAGCCTCCAAACACAACACTCATCTCTCTGACCATTTGCCTCCATTGTCTATGGGCTCCTTTCATTGTCTGTAATCTGTCACTAACAGTACAAGTGTCTCTTATTCTGCCTGGGAGGAAATAAAAAAACCATCTATTGCACATTATTCAAGTAACCCCATGGCACATCCAAATGGTTTATTCCACTCTTTTTGTCTCGGGAACAATACGATTTTTTTCTCTCTACCAAGTTCCTCAATAGGATAAGTGAATCCAGGAGTAGCAGATTTTTTCTCAAACAAAGGCAGCTCTTGTTGCATGAGATGGCTCAAGATACAAAAAAACCCCACGTTGCATGATCTTCAGTGCAGTTTGCATAAATAAAACATGAACCTTGAGTCTTTTGAGGGCACTCTGATTACAAAGTCTTGATTAGGTAAGGGCTTTACAAGTATTTGGGGGTTCATACGGAGAGAGCCAGCTCATACACATGTTGGAGGAGGCCGTGTAGGCTCATACTTGGTGCCGTGGCCTTTCAGGGACGGGTGAGGTTTGATGTAAGGCCTGCTGCTGGTAAACACACTGGCAGCCTTCCTCCTCGTCCTCTTCTTCAGCTTCCTGCTGAACACATTCTGCCACGACTGCAGTGTCTTTGAGGTCCAGATCCACATGCCGCTGGTGATGCCCACCACTAGCAGCATGAAGATCTTCACCATGAAGATCTCCACAGCGGGGATAGACGTCTTCATGACACACTCCTCAGACTCCGGCCCGCTGCCCTCCACGCACTTCTGATCGACGGCCAGGATGCGCCAGTAGTCCATGTTGAGCCTCTCGTAGAAGTAGCAGGCGATGACGCAGGTGGCTGGGACAGTGTAGAGCACAGAGAAGACCCCGATGCGGACCATCAGCTTCTCCAGCTTGTCCGTGTTCTCGCCTTCTGTTTTCATGATCTTGCGGATGTGGAAGAGGGCGACAAAGCCGGACAGCAGGAAGGAAGTGCCGATAATAAGGTAGCAGGAGAGAGGAATCAGCACAAAGCCGGTGAGGGCTTTCACGTCCATGCTGCCCACGTAGCAGACGCCTGTCAGCTCGTCCCCCGCCACTTTCCTCATCACCAGGATCATGATGGTCTTCACGGCTGGGATGGCCCAAGCTGCAAGGTGGAAGTAGCTGCTGTTGGCCTCGATGGCCTCGTGACCCCACTTCTTACCCGCAGCCAGGAACCATGTGAGGGTGAGGATAACCCACCAGAGGGAGCTGGCCATGCCGAAGTAATACAGGATGAGGAACACAATGGTGCAGCCGGTGCTCTCCAGACCCTCCTGGATAACATACTGGACCCCATTGTCTCTGTCGCAGGCTATTCTGTCAGCCCCCACGAAGAGTCGGATGAGGTAGCCCACAGAGTAAACACAGTAAGACATAGAGAGGAAGATGATCGGCCTCTCTGGGTATTTGAAGCGTTGCGGGTCTATGAGGAAAGTGAGCACAGTGAAGGCGCTGGAGACAAAGCAGAGGATGGACCAGATGGCCATCCACACCAGAGAGAACTGCTTGTCCCCCTGACTCCAGTAAACGTCCACCTTGGGGTAGCATTTAGGGGCACAGGACTCGCTCTTCTCCACAAAGTGGAACTTCCCTGGGTTAGTGCACGTCTGCTTGCTGCCGCTGTCCTTTGGGTGCAGGTCCTGCCCGCTCAGAGGCCTCTGTGGCCTGAAATCTGGAGGCTGGGTGTGGGAGACTTTGGGTGGCTCATCGGAGCCGTTGTTAGGTGCCTCCATGCAGAGATTGTTTGGGTCGTTTTTGGTCGGCAGCCGGGAGCAGTCCAGAGAGTCGGGCCAGGGGAAGTTAAACTGCTCCAGAATGGGTGAGCATTTCAGCTTGACCTGCTCACACATCACTCTGCATGCTGGGATGGGGTTAGATACCTGCTCAGTGCACATGGGAGCATACAGCGAACATAGGAAAAATTTAAGATGACTATGACATCCAAACTGGATCAGAGTCGCAAACTCCTGCAGCTTTATCGCTGCTTCTTTTTGGTCATCGTGGCCCATAAGGTTTGGCATTCGAGTCATGTTGTAGCCAATGTCTTTGCACTGGGGGATTGTGATCTGTTGACATCTCCCCTCTCCTGACCAGTCTGGGTCTATAGAGCTGATGGCTGAGCCCCCATCACTCCACAGGACCAGTAGCACACAGATGAGTCTCACTTTAACAGCCGAACACATCCTCTTCTCTTGATTTAAAGAAAAAGAAAATAGGCCAAACGTTCACTGAAACCACAACAAACAAGTTTCTCTCACTGATCAAACCCTGCTAGTTTGTGTGTGAGATCAAAAATCGTACAGAGCTATCTGTGGCAAGACCACCGTCTCCTCATTTTAGGCTTTAAAGTTTAACTAAAACATAAATCCAAAAGCAGTCCTGAATTGTTTCCTCTCTGGAAGTCGCGTGCGTTCAGGTCCATGCTTTCATGCGCTCAGTTCGTGGCTGAAGTGTTGGATCTACTTCTTCACTCTTTTCCTCCGCGCATATCAGTCTACTAAGAGTGAAAATTAATGAGCATGAGCTCCGATTTGTCCTCTACTCGTTCCCAAAAGGTTCAATTCTCAGTCCTCACGTTTCATGTCACTTTTCCGGGGTGTCTGTCTTTGCAGCGGTGCGGGTTCAGTCCTTGCGCGAAAACTTGGAAAAACAACAAAAATAATTTTCCTCTAGTCCTGTCTGCGGAAAGAATGGCTGCTCACGAGGCACCGGAGCAATTATAGCGTCAGTGAAATAAGTGCGATAAATATCCTCGGTTCTAATTGTTCATATGTTCCAGAGAGGCAGGATTATGCTCCTCCCGTCAGCAGGCAGTTGGTGCGTTTGGTGGCAGCGCTCGTCTGAGCTGGTCGGAGCCTCCGTCCCGGTCTAACCTGCCAAAAGATCCGCCTTCAAAGACAGCTACTTTGCATAAGAAAGATGACACTGACACGCGGATTATTTTCAAATCGTGCGGAACAGCTTGTTCATTACAGCAGTTTCAAAGGCTCACAGCAAACTTCCCTCTCTCTCTGTTTGTTTGTGCTGAACCACAAACTTTAGCAAAAGCAGGACAGAAACACGTTTTATGAGAAACACAGAATGTTGCGCAATATGGCTCAAAGGCGCTCCGGACAGGGACGCACCACAGCCAAGTGATGCTTCAACTGCACAAGTGAAACTGATTGGCAAGTTTTTAACACTTAAACCTCTTTTGCTTCATAGAACAACAAAAGTCCATTTATTTTGAATTTATGCAATAATTTCATGCATCAAACGTCGTTTCCCCTTATGCGTTTTTAACACGTTGTGGACTTCTGCAACCTATGAATTTGTAAGAGGGATTTATACCACGTAATAAATGAATTATATCTTTTTTAAATAAAAAACCCTGTACTCTCTGTGCAGTTTGACATTACAGAGCATGCATGAAATCAGTCGACGCTGCTCTCCACAGACTTTTTGCACATTAAGTAGTCACTCAAATACCCTTTAAATCAAAGTAAATATTTCACAACTTATGTTTTACTAGCAAAATTGCAATTTCAAGCTGAAAGTAGTCCAGTATTCATATTGCAATGATGTGTATACTCATCAAGTTAAAGTACTCTATTTTTAATATCCATTTTAAGGTTGAATGAGTTAAGTTTCTGATTCTAACTTGGTGATGTGCACTTTTTACTCTTAAGAAAAGCATTATGCATCGTTGTTAATTGGTGTTTTGTATGTGAGATCTTAAAATGCAAACCTTTTGTCAGATCACGGAAGTGATTAAAAACATCTGCTTTACTCTGTTGACAAAAATAGTTATTGCCAATCTCTATCCTGAATAATAAGACTTGTAAAAAAAGTTGCACATGCTGACATCTGTCCAGAGATAAGCTGTGTGTCAGTCAGTGTATAATGCCTGTTATTTATTTATTTTTAATTTATAAATTCAAAAACACCTGGCAGTAATTTTCTCTTTTTAAAAAGAGGTCCAGCAAACTAATAAAAAAGGTTTAAGCTCTAAGCTCTGGCATTGCTCTATTGTCAGGCCAGAAGGAGGCTGCATCAGTAACTTAGACATTGCTCAGCAGTGACATCTGTATCTTCACAAGCAGAGGCGCTGTCAGAAATTTTAGGCCCTGTGGATAAATCTCACATTGGGCCCCACCACTTCAAAAAAGTTAGGATGTAATTTATTGTCTGTCAGTAATGTTAAACTTGTTCTAACTTTATCTCCATATGGTACCCCTGAAGATCAGGACAGTATGAGTATTTTTTTTTTTACAATTTTTCCTTCATAGTAATCAATCATCTAAACCAAGAGCCATTAATACACTTTACAATGACCTACACTTTACATTTATACTTTACAATGATCTTTTTAATCAAACGTTCACCCCTATGACAGATTTAAATTAGCTCTATGACCCATTTTCTTGTGTACATTTTACTTGCATGTTTCTTTTAAAATCATGGAACATTTAATCCACTTTTGAAATCATGAATAACTCTTTATATTCCTTTTCTCAAACTCGTAAACAATTTTATTGATTCTAATTACAAATGTATTCATTTAATTTTGCTAAGCTGCCGTTATAGACACATAACACTTATTTCATTTATTAAATCTTGATAGCCTATAATTTAAGGTTTAACATTTTTAAAGTGTTTGTGGGACTCTGCAGCAGAAAATATTTCCCACTGTCCAAATTTACTGCAAAGTATCAGCAGGGTAATTTAATGATCTAATAAATCAGACAATATTGGACATAAAGATATTTCTCATAAAAAATGGATACACTTTACAACACTCATAAAGCAATGTGTCCACCAGAGAGGCTACTGTTCTCATGCAGAAGGAAAAGTTGTGAACAAGATGTTGGTTACACAGAGTTTATTCATTTCAGAGTCAACTTCAGTGTTTCATTATCGTTTGCTGTGATCGCATATTAAAGCTTTTGAACTCCATGAGTTTGGATGTGTTACATGAATGTATATGCCCTGTGAAAAACAGTCCAGAGTAGATCCTGTCTCCTGCGTGTGACAGCAGGCTCCGGTCCCCTGTGACCTGCACAGGATGAGTAGTTTAAAGACTGAATGGATGGAGAGGCTTTTATTACCCTGTTAACTCCTGCAGGGAGTCATGAGACACTAGCACACTGAAGACGCTCTCTGTTTCATAAAATAAACCAAACAACATCTTATAAACACACAAACTGCTGTAATTAAGAGCATAAGTAAACTTGCAGGATGAACTGTTGTTACAGTGATGTTAGCTCAATCTTGGTTTTGCATTGTGTCAGTTTGCTCATGGAGGAGCTTGATAGCACGGCACGCTAAGAGAAGAACAGGTTATGAGGCCCACTGCTCTTTTTTATTTGTGTGTGCATGTGTGTGAGATCCTCCAGACCTCGCTCACATTACCTTGTAAAAAGTTTGTGGTGATAAGATTTATGCTCTCACCCGGACTGTGGTCTTCATCAAGGGAGAAACACTGATCACAAGTAAACAGGAGCGCTTTTAGTACCATTTTTTCCTTTTACAAGAGTCACTAAAGTGCTTTTAGAAGTATTTCAGAAATGTGTCCAGGCAAGATGAGAAACCTGGCACCAGCGTGCCTAAGTGGTTTAAGCACAGCATATCATAGCGGTGGCATTTCAGCTGTTAGCTCTCAGTGTGAGGAGCAGGAGCATAAATATAGGGTATGAATACAATTCTGAACACAATACCCTCCTCCTATGCAGCACATGTGCCTCTCAGATATCACACATGCAGCTGGTAAGGTTTGAAGAGGTTTGGTT
Organism: Notolabrus celidotus; assembly: GCF_009762535.1. Classification (NCBI taxonomy): domain Eukaryota; kingdom Metazoa; phylum Chordata; class Actinopteri; order Labriformes; family Labridae; genus Notolabrus; species Notolabrus celidotus. The sequence goes on along the minus strand of NC_048280.1, from coordinate 26,875,788 downwards.
GAAATGCGAGTTTCATTTGAGAAATTTTGTTGACATGTCTCAGTTTGTTAGCAATGCTTTTCGCTTGGATGCTAGCTAGCCCCCTGATACCTTCTTCGTTTCATGGTGGGTGCTAAATAAGTTTGATGGAGAATTTGTGCGATCCTTTGTCCAAAAAGCCCAGATGCATAAGCAGCATGCATTTCATTCATCCTGACCCTTCACGTCAGGCGCAACATCTGACATGCCTGCCCCGTCTCTCCCTCTCCACTAGACCTTTATTATGTATCTGGCGTGTAGGAGTGGAACAAAAAGAGATGACAGCTTTAATGTGAAGAATAATGTAATATCAATGGATTCCCAGAACTGGGCCCCCGATCTGCTCTTCATTTTCTGATCATATGGCTTTCAGGAAACCCTGTCTGGCATGTTTTAGAGCAAATATCTGCCCTTATTACCGCTGCCTTTTGTGTAATGAAGCTGACAAGATAATAATGTCACACAGTCTAATAAGAAGACAGCCCACTAGTTGGTTGTAATTCATCGCCTTTGTTCTGTCTTAGCTCCTGCCTCCTTCTCTTTCATGATTGTTTTGCCGGTCATGATGATATCTCTTTGAAAAGGAGAAGAAAAGAGAAGGAATCAGGCCTGCTCACTCTTTAGCATCTGTAGCTTCAGCAGCTACTACTGTGTCTTTTATGATTTTTTTCCCTGTCTACCGCCTTCTGTTTCATATACAACCCCCTACTATAGCTCATTTCTACACACACACATGTGCATAACACACACACACACACGCTCGCACACACACACACACACACACACCCACACACACGCTCGCGCACACACACACACACACACACACACACGCTCACACACACACGCTCACACACGCTCATACACAAGCAGTAACTTTATCTCATCTCTGCAACCATAACAGCGCGGCAAGAGAAAAGCAGCGCAGCTCCATCTCTGAGAAATCAGCAACTGTGAGATAATTCTGTAACTAATAAAGTGAAAGGAGGGGGCCCTTTGATGGCTGAAGCTGAAAAGATATTTTATTTTTTTGTGTGTGGGATTTGCGATGTGTGATTCTATGGAGCGAGCTGGCTCCCCTGCTGCTAGGCTCTGGCTGGAAGCTGGCCCCCCTCTGGCTAATGTTATGGAGAATCGCAGGAATTTTATGGCTGTCTTTTCCCTCAGCCCCCTTTTTTCTTTTGTTCCCCTTTGAAGAATGACTTTAGACATTTTATTTACATATTTAACCATGGATGAAAGAAATGAAGGGTGAGGAAGCAAAGCTCCTTGGCTTCTTTAGGGAATTTTGATCAGTGAGAAATGAGTTGAAGCTAATGCATTTTTGTTTGTGTAGCCTGAAAAATTAGATGGCTATCAAACACGCCACTATGATGGTGACATTTCTGGATTTGACGCCACCACTACTTTGATGGGAGACATGATTTGCTCACACCCACTCTGCATCAGTAAGAGTACTAGTTCTCCTAATTGCTGTGGTTAGATGCCTGGCATGCTGTTCCAACATGTGAGGTATGCTATGGGAGAAAAACGGGGGATGTTTTAGACATGTTTGGCATTGTTGCCGGCGCTGAAAGGGCATGTTGATTAAACGTACGGGTGGGGTAGGGCTATAATCTTCTTAAGCAAGGCCCTCCTCTTCTCTTTCAGACGGCACAATGAGAAGAAACAACACACTCAGCTGGAGGTGAGACTATTTGTCCGCATGCCCCGCACATTGTCCGTGGATCCTGTTCTCCCTCCTGATCGTACACATTCAGCATTTAGCTCAGGATGATCCTATTTATCAACATAATCTGTTATTTTCTCTCTCATCGCCACTCCATGGCTTGCAGAGAGGTTCATGCACAAAATAAAAGAGATAAAATGATGTGAAAGCATTTGAGCATGGACAGTGGAGAACTTTATGGAGATATTGTGTGGGGGGGAGGAAAGAAAAAGGCAAGAAAATTGATGAAAAAGTCTGTCCATCCCACTTTAAGAAGGGTATTTTGCATCTGCTGGCAAAGATAATACAGCTGAATATTACACATGTCATTTTTCTCCCCTGTTTGAAATGCGTGAGCTTTAATACGAGCACCAGTTTTCATAAAGGGTCAGGCATTTTGAGGAAACGCATATGAATCAAGCAATTAATAATTGAAGAGCCCTGTCAACATTAAAGCCTGCAGTATTCTTTGCTCATATGGTTTAAATAGTTCAATAAAGTAACTTATTAATGAGCACTAATTTGTCTCACTCTCCTTTTCACTTTGCTCCATTTAAATGTGCTTTGTTTCACAGAGCTTATTAAGGAGAGTCCCATCAGCTGAAGGTTAACCCTGTGACTCCCTTCATTGTGCTGTGTGGTTGATAAGAGGAAGTCTCAGCGTTATTGTGACCTTTTAAGTGTTTATAGAGTAGATTAGTATAATTATAAGCATGGTGGGACAGTTTTTTTTATGACTGTGGAGGCTGACGGACAATCTGCAATAAACAGTGTTGTAATGATTTTTGTTTTTAACCGAGTCCAGAAACATCTGGGTTGAGGCTGCTTTGGAGCAGCAATATTAGTTCACTGTTCTTACATCATACGCTTTCATGTGGTGGTCGTTTAACTGCAAAGAGATGAGGAAGAGGAGGGGGGTGGGGGGTTTTCTGCTGGAGCTCAGCAGAAGTGAACCAAAAACAGTCTTGCAAAATGCATTTTTGTTTCAGAAAGTCACCCAGTGGAGACATTTCTGCAAGACTTTTCTGCAAAGTTCTTACAGACATGAGAGCGATTAGTGGACGTGACATATGAGGGAGGAGGAAGAAAAAGTCCAAAAGAAGGGGGTAAACATTTTATTACTTGCGTCGGTGAAGGACGCTGATGGCAATATTATTACCCGAGGTCCTCGTGGGGGCACTTGAGTGTGAATTACTAATCAGGAAGGCCTTCTCTGGTCTAATCCCTCTTTGAGTGGCCGGCCTGGAATCAGCGCGTCTGGGGGAGACTCCCCACTGCTTCTGGCTCTGGAGGCTCCATTGAATAGCGCAGTCCTCCTGTCCCATTCCCACAGTCCCCTCACACTGTGCATCAGAGCCATGCATGTGCACACACACACTCACATACACACACATATCCTCCTCTAACCAAATTAGATTAGACCCTTCCCTTTCTCCCCAGCAAGGAGCTGGTCTTTTCTCTGCCTGGTCATTTATCCTACGCTTTTGTCTCTGCTTTAGAAAGGAGAAACAAATTCCCAAACAACTCCCCTTCTAAGAATGCACCAGTTTGGGAAAAAAAGGACGAGGGAAGGGCAGACATCTTTAGCAGACCTTAGGTGATGCTATAATATCGCCTTCCCCTTTGGTGTGTCAGCTCTAATGATGTGTGGGGGAGCAGAGTGGTGTGTTAGAGCAGTGAGAACAACGCCAGCTGTGCATCTTGTCAACCTGTTACCCCACAACAACACTGAGCCGCTTCTGACAGCAACACTGAGGATCTCTTTATTGTGGCCCCTCGCTAACATTGTCCAACATTTGCTCTGCTTGGCCGTAAATCCTCCCCGACTAGAAAAGATAGAGTGCATGTGGGGGAACTGACGGCAAGAGATGGGCACCAATATGTCAGAGTCCTGCCGTAGTAGCTGCTTTGATTCCTTGTATCTTCATTTCAGTAATGGACACTGACGCATATAAGCAAAATAGAGGCCTGAGTTGAAAGGGTCTTTTGTAAGAAAGCCCTGGTGGAAGCTTATTCCTCCTGGTTGAATGTGCAGCCAAGCTATCCCAAAAGCAGCAAATTGAGATCAAAGCAAAATTAAAGCTGACTCGTTCAAAGCAAGATAAAAATGTGTGAGCCTGCAGCAATATTTTCTCTATTGATTTCCTCCTTTGCTTGCACTCGGTGGGACTGCGCTGGCTGTGCTGTGCTCAGCGCCAGCATCGCAGACTCTGAGGCTGCTGCAGGGAGAGAGGAAATGACTATCGATACAGACAGAAAAACACTGTCATAATGATCAGGGATAAACGGATTTCACAGAGCGCTTGAGATCTAAGTGGTTGGGTAACTTTTCATTGCCATCCAAATCTGGTTTCACTTTGCATTAAGACACAAAGACGAATAATGAGAACATCTAATGGCAAGCATGAGAGTGGCATAAAGACCGAGCATGGGAACAGACATTGTCTTTTGCAGTTATTAGCTGTGATTTTCTGGATAGAAGCAGCCAAGTTTTGTCATTGTCTTCTCATCCTGCGCGTGGAACTGTTTTTTTTTTAAGGAACCACATGTGGAGTCTATCTCTCTGAAGTTTATTTAGATCTGCAAGAACACTGAAGAATGTCTTTCACAGACTTTTCTCTGGCCGTTTTTATTTGCTTTTATGTTCACAGAGAATCAGGCACAGAAGTTTCCTCAGTGCCGCACAGCAGATAACTGCACATTGGAAAGATGTCAGCTTTAATTAGAGAGAGCTGGCTTCAGTCTGATGTTCCAATAATAACAAAACAGCAAACAAAATGCCTTTGTTATGTCAAGCTCAAATCCTGGTAATTATGGGTAATTTAGCATTGCTGTACTTGCGCTGCAGGTTGTTTGCAAGGTGTGAGGGGATGAGTGAAGGTGCAGGTGAAGGATTGAGCGCTGCTGTTTGAAGTCCTGGGAGGGATTGACAAGCCTTGCAGTGAAACCTGAGCAGGTATGAAGACAAGCTGGAACAATCAGACACTGCAGACCAAGAGAGTTTCTCTCTTCCTGGTGTAATTCTTCTCGTGTAGGATCTTTAGTCTTGCACATCAATCTTTACTTGCAGAACAACAATGTGCAAAGTTGTTGGAAAAAGCTGATAAGAAATCTAAAATGTCTGTCAGTCAACACTTGGAGCTTCTGAAAACTGACAGAAAAATTGAGCTTCTTTGTTTCCAGCTCCTCCAAAACGCATGCAAGAGTGTGTTTGCACTTCTTTCATGCTCTCTTCACCTTTCTCTTGTGAGGTGTAACACCTGGGCGAGCTGAAAGGAAGATGAATCAAGCTGAGGAAAATGTCTTTTAATCTGTTTCAGATATTGTTTCATAGCTGTAAGCAGTCTTACGTCATCTGTGAAGCTTCCTCTTCACACAGAAGGATCACTGTATCTGTAGGCATTCCTCAGGCTCAAATATCAAAACAGCACTAAATAACCTGTCATTCTCCCTCCGCAGAACACAGACAAGGCTGCGTGATCAAGCTTGTGGTCGCTTTTTGAGGGAAAAATTTGCCTGCAATGGAAACACCTTTTACTTTAGAGGTGGTACTATTGTCAGGTAATTTATAGACAGAGCAAAATTGGTGCAACATTCAAAAACTTCAGCTTTGACTGGTTATAAGGGGATGTATTAATCAAGTTAACATTATGTCTCCAGTATGGAGCAAGTAAAAAAATGTCTTGTTTTTTGCAAATTTCAGCCCTCGTCAGAGAGACAGCTGTTGGTAACCCAGATATGGAATGTGCCTGTGGGCTTTTTTTCCCCCCTTACACTCTGAGCAAGAGCAATGGCTGTTTGACTTCTACTTTTTTATGTTCAAGAGGTGTCCCAGACACAGATATCAAACTTAATACCAAGTGATTTCCACCTCACATCAGGGCCTCCTGAGTGATCGAACGGGGAGCCTGCGACATATCCAACAGTCAAAAAGAAAAAAGGGGCCACCACGACAGTCAGTCAAAAGTCGTCCTGTTTCAGAGCTACTTGAAATGCAAGTTTCATACATCCTGTTTGATACGCTGCAGCTTTATCTCCAAAGTGTGCAGGATGGTATCTTTGGGGAAGAGGCTGTTTTTCCTGCGATTAGACAACGCATGAAACAATATGCAGTCATCTCTACGTATCACACATAGCATGCCAGCATGCACATTTCTTTTTCTGCTTCACAGTTCCTGCAAATGAGACCATTGCTGCCTCTTGTAATCGAAAGGATGCTGATGTTGAGGCTTCAGTGGATTTGAAAGCAGTCTTATTGGTGCTGGCTCTTATAAGACACAAGTGACTAGAGCAAAGAAAATGTGCAGACTGAAGGCACAAAGATGGCTCTCGTTATGGTGCACAAGAGACTGCTGCAGATTGGGTGTGACAGACTCAGCCCAGGTTTGAGCTCTTAAGCTCGTTATAAAAGCATTCATGGTCTCAAGCTTAGAGAAAGTCTTTGTCTACATTTTATGGTTACTAATATTTAATTAAAACAAAGTTTCTTAGTACAAACAATCCTGGTAACACTGTCAAAGATAATCTATGTGTTTGGACCAAAGGTTCTGTCACACTGCAGCAACATTTTTGCTTTGAACAGAGCCTAACTTACTATTTTCTTTCTTTGTAGTCTTAACACTAGGCTAAGACAACTCAGAGAGGTTAACATGTTCCTGTAAGCTTTCTCCAGCACATTTTCCTACAAACATGGACAGTTAACGTGACATATAGTCAACTTACATTTTTTTCTTCCCCAAAGTTAAAGCTCCTGTGAGGAATTTTTAGCATTTTATGAGACAGACTAAAACTAATATATTGATGTCTCCTTACAACCCCCCCAAAAGTAAACTAGACCATCAGCAAGATAAGTGACTATTAGTTAGTTTTAATGTCTGAAGCCACTGGTGGGGGGTAGGAGTCAGATGAAGTGAATAACTTTACATGCTGCAGTAACTACCTCCGTTCTTAGAATATGAAGCCAATGCAGAAGTGTTGAAAACTGCAGTTCATCGAGCGTCCACTTGAAGCTGGCTGCAGAACCACCAGAAACCAGATACACCCACATTAAAAAAAAAAACATCTTGACTGCAAAAATAAACATGTTTACAGCCTGGTTCAAAAAATGTTTTTGTCGTATAAGCTAATTTCTCGATCTGCACACCCTATAGAGAGGTTTATTTTCTTGTAAATATCATTATTTGATTGATTGATTGCTTTTTTTAAAGTTTTTTTGTTTTGGGGGCATATGACACATTTATTTATAGAGGAGAGGACAGTGGATACAATAGGAAACCAGGAGAGAGTGGGGGAACGACATGCAGGAAAGGGGCCACAGGCTTGAATCAAACTGCTATATGGGTGTGCAACTTAACCATTAGGCTAAATCTGCGCCCTATATTGTTATTGTTGAAGATACTTCTGCATAATTAAGGGGACAGCTGACTTGACTCACTGACTCAATTCTGCCTCTTTGCCTCTTGCTTGGTTAAGTTGACTGAAAGTTAGTTTGAGTCTGCATTTCCAATATGGCAACGGCCAACAATATGCTTCAAAATACTGCTTCAGACACAAATGGGGGATGTAACACAGACTACATCCACATATTAGAATCCATGCTTTTTCAAATTTTCCTTGGCAAAGACTCTAAGTGAGAGATACACTTGACTGTGAAAAGAGGGCAGGACAAGATTTTTTGTCATGAAGCAAAAATTACTAGTGTAGAGGATTAAATCAGCCAAGACCACCCTGTCCACAGGAGGTGCCAAAATCAAAACAAACCAATTGTTCCATACAGGAGCTTTACATTTTTCTAATTATTTTGCCGACTACTCGTACTAATGTTACAATCTTTCAGATCCCTAGTTAACAGTGCCGTGCTCACATGGGATGGGAAGGCTGTTTTAACGCAACCCCCTTTGACATTGGATTGAGGTTGAGGTGAAGCTGTTTCGCCGGCATCAAATACAGTAACAGAGGCGTAACAGGCAAAACAGCGTAACTTTAAACAACAGAGCTAGGAGAGCCTGAAGAGCAGCACTTTTGTGTATGTCTCTGTGTGTCTCTCTCTCTCTCTGTGTGTGTGTGTGTGTGTGTGTGTGTGTGTGTGTGTGTGTGTTAGTGTGGCTCCTACTGCTCCTCATGCTTCCACAATGCTGTAATGCTGTGTAAAATCCCTAAAATTACAGCATTGTGAGGATGAACATAAAAGCACAAAGGCAAACTGATGGCAGATCTTCATGACAAGACTTTCTGTCATGCTTAGGTTGGCACTCAGGCTCAGGGAAAGCCCAGGACCATACATGATGAGCTGGACCTGTGTTCACCTGTAGTTATAGCTGTACATGTACTGCATAGATGTTACAATATCTTCATAACTAGTTCCAAAACCATTCAGCAGCTGCTTTCTGGCAGACCACACCAACTGTGTGTGTGTGTGTGTGTGTGTGTCTGTATAGGAGTGGAGTTAGTATGAGTGTGTGAAATCTAAATTAAGTGTCCTATTTTAAATTTTGCCTGGACATTTCTATTAATGTAGAAATTACACTCCTGCCTACCTTTCGTGACCATCCCTATCATTTTAAAAATGGCTCTGACCCCCCCATAATTTATGATTTCAATAAACTTAGGTAAAAAAATGCTTAATAGATGTTTTTTAACGCCTATCAATGTGTTCAGTTTGTGTTTCCCGGAGCCGTTTCAAGTACGTTTACTCAATCTCACTGCCTCCAACACACTGTATGCCTAGTGTTTGATTTGAACACAGCTTAAAACATGGCTGGAACTTGACATACCTGTGAGAACGATGTTTTTAATTGGTGTGCACATTGCTAAGCAAAGGCAATATTTCAAAGTAAAGACCTGTTAGCATTCATTAGTGCGTGGTATGACTTCTATTTGCAGTTCATAGTGTAACAACTCATTTAACCTCTAAATTCTTCTTTATACTCCACCAGGTGCTACTACAATAAGGATGAGGTCTGTGTGAAGCTCACAAGGAGGATGGCGGCCTTTTTCATGGTTGCATCCAATTATTATTCTGTTTCATCTTCCCTACAGATGTTGACAAGATCTATGCCTTCAATCACCTCAGAGGAAGACCAACAGGAGGGTAAACAAAACTTCTGCGTCTCAAGTGCCGTCAAGAGTGTCAAGGACTGTTGACAGTCTGAGTTCAGAGCGAGAAGACTGTTAGCTGTCTAAACAGGGTGACAGCGGACGGTCCACTGTAGTTCAAACAGGAAAGCAGGAGTGAAAGACAACACCAGCTCGGCTGGTCCCCTGTCCTCTACGAGCTGACACAACCTTGTCTCCCATGGGACGACAGACACGCTTGTCCCCTATCCTAACATATTCCTGTAAAAAATAGGACACACTGTCACCACCATGACCCTCTCTTTCTGGACAAACAGCCTGTTTCTTCTTCACTCTCTCACCTCTTCTTCCACTGTTCTCGTGACAGAGAAGCCAGTGTTTCACATTAGGACCTTGAGGTGAATCCCTTTCATCCAGCCATCACAGGCCTTGCAATCTGACCATGTTGGAGCTGTTAACCTGCTGCTCAACGCAAACAGACTCCACCACACAGAGAGGAGGCTCTCTGTTCACTACTTTCTCTGTTTGCACGTTCTCTAATAACTGTTTGCTACGTCGTCTGGAGGTGTTTGTTTACGTCTGCTGATATTTGGCTTTGTGTTGATGCCTGATACATGTTCGCCATACCTGTCATGTTTGAATTTCATTCCTAAGTGCAGAGCAGTCCGTTGTGGGATGTACTGTTGACACTGTTGTTTTTTGTGTGTTTGTTTGCAGCTAACAATCATTTTTGGTATTACTTTACTTTACAGACATGTTCAGACATCTACAGAGATCTGAAGACAACAGCTCACCTCTGAGGTAGCTTTCGTGCGTAAATTCAATCTCCCCTTCAGCATTTCTTAATTGAAGTGTAAATATTTGATATTAGTATATTGATAATTCTTATTTAAACAAAGTAAAAAAAAATCAACAGGCAAAAGGGAAATTAACGATCTTATGAAGCTTTACCAGCATAGCAAAACAGACACGCCATCATAAAAAGTTGAATTAATCTCTGAGTTGTGAACCTGTTTTTATTAACCTTTTTTTGAAGCCAGCTTCATAGTCGAGTCAAACCTCAAGTCCGAGTTGAGTTTTGAGTTTTTGGTGTTCAAGTCTGATTCACCAAAGAAGACACCAAGTCAAGTTCACATTTGGAGCAGGAGCTCCAGACTGCTATTTGGAGTTGTCCGGCACTAGGTCAGGGGTAATAGGACTTGGTAAGGGAATGATGGTGGAATTTGATGACAGGCATTCAGAATTTGCAGCTTGGTTCTTTTATGCTCCACCGTTACATCCCCAGTAGACCCCTCAGATCCTCAGACCAGGGTCTGCTTGCTGTGCCTCGTGTGAGGTGACCGTGCCTTTGAGGATGTGGCTCCAACTCTGTGGAACAAACTTCCGCCCCAAGTGTGCTGTGCTATTTCCACTGAGACTTTTAAAAAGCATCTTAAGACACATTTGTTTGTTATGGCTTTTGACCAAATTACAGCTTTTGTAATTTGTTGTTATTTTGTCTGCTTTATTATTGTTCTATTTATGGCACATTGTATTGTCGATATTGAAGCACTTTGTGACTATGCTCTGTGAAAGATGCTATACTGAATAAAGTTTACTTACTTACTTTATTATCATGTAGGCTGTTCCAGTGTCATTGATAGCAATCCCCCCATTAAGCAATTTGAGAGAGCGAGGAGGAAACCAAACAAATGACTGGTGCGTCACAAGCAAATCATCAAGGGTTGAGTGAGTCAGTGACATCCATAACCTAGCAAACTTATACGTTAGTAACGACAACGCTGTGTAAGTTACAAGCAAGAGTAGTAAATAAGTAGTGGGCATACGCTGCTTTAAAATAACATTTCTTTTTGAATGATGAAAACAGACTACTGCCCTCTGCTGGAGTGGAGTCGTCTTTTCTTCTCTAGCAGTTGTAGACCACTGCACAACTGTAGTAATAAGGTGACACCTTTGATATTAAGGTTGTGTTTCAGAGCAACATCTTGGAATGTGATCCGAGTCTTGGCATCTTTTGTTGTTGACCAGTTCTTAATGAAGTTTTGGTTAGTTTAGGGCTCTACTGCAAGGGAGAATATGATGTTGAATGAAATACTCTTGAATGGGAACAGGATGGTGTAGTTTCCTTCAGCACCAGTAACATGTTGTTATGGTAGAGCTAGAGTATAAATGGGCTGACCGTCTATAGCTTCAAATAACTCGGCCTCTACAGAGTGATATGGGCTTCAACCAGTGATTCGTTCTTTGCCAGACAATTTATCTCTCCTCATTGGCAACCAATAAGTCGACCATTAAAATGATTAATCAAGTTCTCATTGAATACCAAGGGACATACTTCAATTGACAGGGCAAACAATTAATGGCATCCTGTTTATTTGAAGTGATTATACAGGGTTTGTTCCCATCTGCCTCATGGGAGGAAGTGGCGTCCCTGGTGCAGATGCTATTTGTCAGAAGTCAGAGCGGTGAAGCGGCGAGCTAGTATGCAACAGAAAAGATTCAAGCAAACTGAAATAGAACAATGGCTTTTCCCAAGCCTGAATCCTATTTCATAGGGAACAACTCAAAGATGGTGGCACGTTTCCACACATATGAAAGTGCCTCTATAGCGACACTCTGTATGCATTTTTGTGATATTTTGGTTGTGTTTGCTTTGAGGGATGTTAGGGGGAATACAAGCCTCTGCACTGCATCAAATGATTCACTGTTAAGGGTTTGTGATGCGGAGATAATCATTTAGTTTCAGACAGTATTTTAATGGTTACATATACAGTGACTTTATGATTAGAGGCTGCATCTCAGACCTCTTCCTCCTAGGCCCTCGTCACTTCGAGCAGCAGCTGCACTAAATGTTGCACTATGGGAGGTTAAATGTTTTGCTGTTTGTGCCTACAGCTCTTTTTGCTATATTACAAATGGATTCAAGATAGAAAAAAGATCAACCACAAGAGAAACTGGATAGTTTAGGGACTAATCCTCTTCCTCCTCTCATTGCTCAATGGTTAGATTGTTTGTTGTCATTGCTGTATTGTTTTCTCTGTCACTTTTTGATCTTGTTTTATGGTCCCAGATGTTGGCAGAGGGGTGCAATCCCACAGAAAATACATTACAGAGATGCCTCTGATGTTCTCTGTGGTGTAGTTCTCCTAAAACAGCAAATATAGACTTCTGGTCCAACAAAAGAAAAAACCCAAAGCAGCAATGGGCTGCAGAAATGTGGTCTGAGTTTGTGGAAACCTGTTGTGTTGTCAGAGTAAATAGGATGACATTTTATGCAATTTAAATTCTCCACTGATTCTAAGACATAGTAGAAGTATACCCCAAAAACTACGCATCCACCAATCCTTCAACGTACCGCTGCAGTAATGTAGTATCTGTCATTTCTTACAGTTCGTTTTTTCAGGAGCTGTTTGGAGAAATGCTTGGATCACCCATTTCCTCTCTGGAGGTGACTCCCACCTCCACTCCTCTGCTTGCTGTCCGACTGGTGTGAGGAGGCCACCCTGGACCTTTTCTGCTTCTGTAAAGGTTAGAAGATGTGAATGAATCAGGTCAGTGTGTGCCCAGGGAAGAGGAAGCACAAAGGCCTGTTGTGGGGGGTGAGATGGCCCCAGTATAGCTTCTTACCACCAATCAGAAGTGATAGAAAAAGAGGAGAGGGAGCCAGAGGCAGCAAGGGGAGTAGAGCTTCTCTGTAATTACAACATGGTCTTAAAAAGCAAATACCAGGCCCTAGCAACCTCAGCCCGGAGACAGAGAGAAAAGGGGGGGAAATAGTGGAGAAGAGGGGAGGGAAAAAATAGGCAAGGGGAGTTAAGAAGCGCCACAGAGAGCGACCCTGCAATGACCTCGGCTCTCCAACAATCGTCCCCTGCCAGCTGGAGCCAGGGTTAGGGGCGAGAGCGAGGGGCCGGGCAGGATCCCCTGCGATTTATGACTGACTATAAGGCCCCTGAAAGAAACCCAATCACCCAGGATTCCTGCGCAGCATGACTCTGGCTGGAGAGAATAGATAGCCCAGGAGAGTGTGGGACTGGGACTTGGGCGGCAGAGCCAACAGCTCATACACAGGCAGTGACACAGAGGGCCACTTTAGCGAGGGGAGGGCCGATGGGCACAGGCTCTATTATATGCAGCTCTCGGCATTGAGCATGATATCATTACACTGCGCCGACTCTAACCTCAGCTGCATGCAACGACTGCCCAAACTCATCCTCTGAACTCTCTTTGTCCGACATATTTCACAACCTGGATTTACATGCACCCGGCTAATTGCTCTATCTGTCTAATTAGTAGAAATGTAATGGTTATTAAATTTCAACCTGCTATCAATGTAGAGTGGGAAAGAGAGAGGCAGGCTGAGAGTGGGGCATGAAAAGAAAGGGAGAAGGCAGCTGTCTTTTAAAGCGGGGTAAGCCGCGCTTGGAGCTACCCCGCTGATCCATTAGCATATCTGAATGATCCTGTTCCTGCACAGCCACCACCACGCTGCAAGGTGGCACATCTGAAGAACGCGCCCTTTGAATGCGCTTGCAAGCTGGGGAAACTCTTATTTTTCAACCCGTTTGAAAATCCGGAGACAACTTCATGTTTGAGAAGCCAACAAAAATAAAAGAGAGAGAGAAAAGGGAAGAGGGGAAGAAAAAAGTTTGAGATTTTGAGGAGGACAGAGTTTTACAAGCTTTTTGAAGCTGGATACTCAATAATTCACTTGATGCTACAAGCAGCACTAAGGCAGTATGGAAACACACTCATGCATGACAACAGTTTTTTCATCGCCTATGCGTTGTCAAAAGAAAGTGTGTCACAACCCCTGATTCTGGCAGCAGAAATATTGTACTTGGATAAACAGCAGTGTTTCAGGGATCCTAAAAGCAAAGCAGTGTTTTAAAATGTTTCTGGTTAATTGTGCTATTAGTAAGTTTTGAAAGTCACCAATTATTTTTAAGTCCAGCTTGAATTATTTTGACAACATTTGATAAATGCTCTTGCCTTTAGCTATCACTGCCATCGCCTCTGTTTTGTCCCTTCATAGACTTTGAGGAAACAACTACAATGATTGTTGTTTCATGTTCAAAGCACAATTATAGTGCACTGACACCATGTACCGCCTGCCTCACACTGCAGAGGAATTTACAACTTGTAAGTAATTATTAACAAAGTGTTCCAAACAGGTTTGGCTAGATGCATCCCTTTGGTGAGACACACCCAATATCTGTTGCACAAGTAATACAAGCTGAATATTTGAATGTATAATACATCTCTACGTTCTGATCCTGATCTTATTTGGTAAATGTGTCAGAGCTTAGTTTTTTTCCCCTTTTTTTGATTAGCCTTGAAGTTGGTCTCCCCTCCGCCACAAAGCGGGCTTCTATTGACTGGTTCCAGGGAGCGTATTGATGGTTCCATAATTTGGGCACAGGAACACAAAAAGGCTGACCCCCGCTGGGCTCAGCACGACAGCCCAGTCAGCAGGGAGGCTTGCATTTATTAGCCTGGGAGAGGAGCTCCTGCAGAATTAAAGCACATTCACCCAGCCATTGATCTCTGTCATGAAAACAATACTCGCCTCCCTCTCTGGCAGCGAGCGAGGCACTGCATGCTCTGAGGTAATTCGGCGGCCATAGAAAACAGGATGGCTCACACCCTCAGGCTCTGAGTAAACTATTTGAAAAGTGAGAGGAATAGGATAAAAAACCTAAGCCATATTAGATTATCAATCCACCTGTCCGATTGTATTATGCCATGAATTGAGATGAATGGTTGCTGAATATGAATGCAGCTGTTTTTGTGTGTGTGCTTCCAGGGAGCAGAAACCAGTCTTTGTCTTTTTGGCTGTGTTGTGACATGTTGAATGCTACTTCATGTGCCTCAGGAGGATTCAGAGCATAGATTTTCTCTATTTTAGAGAAAAGCTGTCTGTAGGATAAAGCATGGCTTAATGAACTTGCCTTTTACTTTTGGCTCTTGCATGCGGGTCATATGAGAGGTGCAGAGAGCGGTTGCATAGCTCCCTTCTCTCCAAGCGATCTTATCTGTTGGCCAGTGGACAAGGGTGATACTTGGTATACAGGCGGGGAGAATTAGGGCAGTATGTTCCAACACGGCGAGCCCCCACCATCTTAGTGTCTGTTAATCCACTGATAATAGCCTTCATCACCTCCAAAAATACCACAGAGTCAGTCACAAGACAGGAGCATGCCTTCTGGTATCTCATAACTGAGAGGGTGCACGTGTGCATGAGACATAGACTTGAAACCACTTTGCAGCTATGCTGCACAGCCTCCCAAGAAGGATTCATAAAAATTGAGTTATCAGTTGATGTTTTGGTCTGCAGGCCTTCCTGTGGACTTAGAAGAAACAATCTTGAGGAAGCCACGAGGGGGAGGGCTGCACCAAAACTGTTCTTGTCTTCTTTTGATGTAGTTGTTGGTTGCGTGGTAGTCTGTGTGCATGTGTTTGTACATGGCCCTGACTGTTGACCTAAGGAACTAGCAGTGCTTTGATGCTGCCCTCGTGGCTAGTGTCCAAGGAGAGAGGGGGGCTGTCTGCACTGTCCAGTCAACTCCTCACACACGCAGGCCATAGTGTCAACAGATGACACGAGAAGACAGAGAATGTCACACTTCACACATAGTTGAAAGGCTCGGTGCGTCTCATTATGCCACCTAGAGCTGCTTTTGTCAGCTGTGGTTTGATGTGTGGAGGGGTAGGGCTGAGGGAGACGCCATGGCCTGGTATGGGGCCTGCCGCTGCCACGTTTGAAGTCACTATCGGGACAAAGTCTTTCATATTTACAGAAAAGATAGGGAAAACTCAAGGGATGGTCGTGATTGGCACACTGTTTTGTTAGCGTAATAAATGGCTTCAGCTAATCACCATTTGCACCCGCCCTGTTCATCAACCCTCCTGCAGCCCCAGGAGTTTTAAAAACAGTGCTTTGCACGCACTTTTTTGGCTCCTCAAGCATGAAACTTCCTTTAATCTATTCTTACTCGAAAAGCCATTCAAACATCTTACATAAATTATGCTCTTAGCATTAGAATCAAAGGAGAGCAACTTCTCTCCTCGCGCTGTCAGTGAACCTTTTGATGGACAGATAATATTGAGGCTTGCTTTATCTGTAGCATATGCGCATTGTAATTCCAAAAGTGACTTTGAAACTCAAGCACATCCACCTCCATTACACTTTCCTTACACTTATTTAATGTCTGACGAGAAAGAAATAGAGCAATTTCTGCCTCTCACTACAGAAAACTAGGGCATGACGGATAATGCTCATTCCATTGCAAGACTTTGGAATAAAATGAATCAGTTCTTTGCTGCATTTTATTGAAAATGTGACATTTGTAGGCCTCCATTTTAATTATCTACAGGTTTTGTATAATTCTCTCAATAAACCTTTGCTCATAGTATGTGTAGTTCACAGACACACGTAAAACAATCCAAAAGTGGTTTTATTTTCTACTAACAGTTTTGGTTAGTTATCCAAATCTTTACAGAGCTTTCTCACAACAATTGTTACATGTCTTATTTATTGATTGAAATTTTTATATGAATTATTTTAATCAGCAATTCATCTATTTGACTCAATATAAGACCTGAGCCAGCGGCCTGCTAGCTGAGAAGACACAATAGCCTGTATCTTCCCACAAAGTCTTGATAGCTACAGGTGAGGTAAGATGGTTCTAGAATATTAAAGGATGTTTTTTTCCATTTCAGGGAAAATTACATTTCATCTTCATGCTGAGAATTTATCTGTTTAAAGCTAGCACCAGCGGTCAGCTAATTCATTAAGGAGGATATTAACAGCTAGCTTACCTTTGCATAGAGCCAGGCTAGCTAATAAGGCAATATTTTGTTTTATTACTTGAAAGGATTTGCTAAAAAATATTAATTTATCCGCTTATGCCAATAATAAAAGTTGTTGTGGATAGAATAAGCTGTTCTTATAGTAGAGAGAAAACAGCTTAGTC
The DNA here is from genome assembly GCF_009762535.1 of Notolabrus celidotus. NCBI lineage: Eukaryota > Metazoa > Chordata > Actinopteri > Labriformes > Labridae > Notolabrus > Notolabrus celidotus. The sequence goes on along the minus strand of NC_048280.1, from coordinate 26,859,015 downwards.
TATACCTTTGCCGGAGCCAGGTTAGCCAAGAGTGAGTTTACTGTGAAGCTCATACGTTGTTTTAATAAGGAACGTGGGGTAATGAGCGGCAACAAATCTTAGCTTTAACACCTGAAAGACAGAGTCAGGCCAGCTTTTTGTGCCTGTTTTAACATGAGCTAAGCTTGAATATTCCAGACTTGAGCTCAATATTTGATGGTTAGAGTGTGGAATCAACATTGTCATCCAACTCATCAGAAGAATAAAGTCTGCATCTCTGAAACAAGCAGCAACCTCCAGAGTTGAAAAGTGAAGCCAAAGTATAAGTGCAAAAAACAACACTTCCTCAAGTGTTTGCTCAAGGCTTTGAAAGCCAAGGAAACCCTGAACACATTTGAACACAGAGTATTAGAGACAGAAAAAACCCTGGAGATTTTCAAAATTAAAGTTGTTAATTTACAAAAATACACTCTAAAATGTACAAGTTAATTTGTAATCTTATGAGAAAAGTTATAATACTAGGCTATGGTTAGCCCTGAGGTTATTTTGAAGGGACAGCTCAGAAGGGCAGCCTGAAGTACAAAGAAGAACTTGGAGCATCTTGTGAAATTACAATTTGGTCAAGGTTTCATACAGAATTGAATACTCAATCTTTTAGCCTGTCAGCACAGCAGTGTCATAAGTATCAGGTTTCTGAATTGATTTTGCAAAAGCCTACAAGAGTCTGTTTTGAAGAAGAGCAGGCTAGTAGGCAGCTTGCTTCTGCAGCCGCTGTTTGACTTCAGCTGTTCAGCTATATGTTGCGTTAGCCTTTAGATTAACTAAAGCTAGTAATTATTTCTTTCTCATAAAATCATAACTTTATTCTTGTTGATTTACAACTCTATTCTTGAAATCTACATTTCTTTTTATGCCTTGATGTGGCTTATTTGACAGACAGGTTGTAGCTGTTTGCTAGGTAGCAAGTCTATGGCCTCGACTCCAGGTTAGGTTTGGGTTGGCATTTCCAAGATGGCTTCACAATACTTCTCAGAAACCAATTGGTGATGCTACCAAGACCAGGTCCAAGTTTTATACAGTTTTATGCAACTATGTTGAAAACCTATTGGCTATAATCTTATGATGATGTAACCTTTGGGAGTGACAGACAACTCTTATGGGCCTCTGGTGTGGCAAACAGACAGTGATAAACACCATACAGCCATAACTTCCTTTTTGGCATGCTGCCACTGTTTACAGACAACAAGCAACTTAAAAATTGACTTGAGAAACAACACCCAAGATTGGATTGCTATCAGCACTTGTATGCTGGTTTTTGTATATAGTAGGTAATAAAGCTAAAACAACTGTAAGGTGACTGCCAATGGGATCCGAGGTGTGCTGCTTCTTTTTGTCTCATCATGAAGTTATTTGCATACAATCAAGCATGTTGAAACGCAAGTGAATGAATACAGATGGAAACGAAAACACTTTTAACACCAAGACTTTTCAGACACTGTATCCTTAAACTAAATCTGAGAATAGGGATTGTGTATTTTCTAAAAAGTATTACTGTAACTGAGAATATGTTAATTACAGTTAGGCCTACACCTATGAATATATACCTGCAACATTAAGTCTGCAGCACATTGCTCTTGAATGGACATTTCTTTAATCAGGCTTTAGGTGGCACATAAAGGGTGAGATTAATGGCCTTCCTCTTCCTGCCTTTCTTTATAGTCCAAGTTAGTTCATTGTGTGTAGTCTGTGTGATGTTTAACAGGAAGAGAGCCTCAATATACAACATAAAATATGCTTTGTACTCAGATAAAAAAGTAAGATCCTGTGCCCTTCCGCTTTGCTCCAAATGAGAGGAAGAAGACTTAGTGTGACGAGCGCAAACTGCCATGGAAGGTCATGGTCGGGGCCTCGCTTTGTAATAAACACAAGGCTTCTTTCATAAACAAAGGAGAGAGCAAGATAGAAGTTTGTGTGTGTGTACGGGGGGGAGGATAGTAAATAGACTCTTTTCTTATCTTTGTTCAAATAGTGCGGAAAGGGAAAGTCAGGAAACACACAAAAGGGAGAAAGCAGAGTGGAAACAAAGCCAGGTACAAGATAATGACAAGGTCAAGTGTGCACTCAATGGCTCAGTTCAGTCGAAGAGAGATAAGGACCAACCTGTTGACAAGGTGTGTGCAGCAGAGGGGAGTGAGAGGTCAGGTGAAGCTCTGGCGATGGGTCTGCTTGCCACATACACTCACAATTCTCCACCTCATGTAGATGCGTTTCTGTGGGATCACTAGCTCTCTACCACCACCTGCTGGACAAACTAGAAAACACAGGTGATAAGTGTAGAAAAAGAGTGGGAGCAACTTCATTAGGCAAAAAACAATCAAGTGACCAAAACAGACAATATTTTTAAGGAAGAAAGGTTTTTTAAAGATTTTTTTTCCTTAACAAAACACAAATTGTACAATTCATATTTCTGTACGCATGTGTTAAACAGATAGGCTTCAACAGATTAAACCATTCAAAAAGGATAAAAGGCTTATATGAAAGTGTACCTAAAATAATTAAATCAAATAAACTTGAAAACAGAAAATGATAATAACAAATGGCAACAATAAAATGTAATGATATCATCAGTGGCAAAAATATGTATTAGTGTCATAACTATTGACATTGTTAATGTAAGTACAATATATAAAAAGTTAAGATTGAAATTAATTAAAAACATGTAAAGAAAAAAACTTCCAGCCATCTAGTTACAAAGATGGCATCAAAGTATTATGTAATGAGACCATAAGACAGATGTGTTATAGCCTAATTTTTGTGGAGAAAAAACTATAGTGTCTTTCCTAACAGGATATATGTGTTAATGCCCTGAACAGTCTTTTAACATGCCTTTGTATTTTTAATGTACTTTCTTTAGGCTGTCATTTTCCCTATCAGTGTAACTAAGGCGAACATGCTTTCATTTTGAAAGCGGAATGCCAGTGTAGTTTGAAAAAGTTGATAAGGTGACATTTGTTTCTTTCATAAATATAATACTTTTTGAATCTGCATATAAGGGAAAAAGGTTTGTAAATGTTTTGTTTCTTTTAAAGATTAATATGGAATTACTTAATATGGAATTACTGGTGTTATTTTGTAGTTTTGTTCAATTTGAGGATGGGTGTGTTTAAGCTAGCAAGGATGCTACATTAATCAGGCCATGTCAGTAAGTAGTTAGCATTCATTTTCAAATGAAGACTGAACTGAGGAATGCTGATTACTGGTGTTTATTTACAATATAAATGAGGAGTGAGTTCTGACTAAGTAATCTCTCTGGACGAGGGGCTTTCCATGAGTGCTTTCCTGAGTACAACTCACTGGGACTTACATTTTAAAGTTATATTTTTTGGGGTATTTTTGCCTTTATTGATAGGACAGCTGTAGAGAGACAGGAAATGTGAGGAGCAGAGAGTGGGGGAAGACATGCAGCAAATGGTTGCGGCTGGGAGTTGAACTGGCAACCTCTGCGATGAAGATTATAGCCTCTGTATGTGGGGCGCTTAGACTGCTAGGCCACCAGCGCCCCGGGACATTCATTTTAAGAAGGATCACTTTGCCTCAACCATAGACTGTATAAATAATGGACGTAGTATTTGTGACATCACCCACCTGTTTCTGAATCTGTTTTGAAGCCAATTGTTCGGCAGGAGCCATATTGGAAATGCTGAACTCAACCTAACTGCTGTGAAGTAAAGAGGCGGGTCTTTAGCCTCCTAGCCAATAGCTACAGTGTTCCTGCCTGTCAATCAAGTCAGCTGTGCATCTCATTAGGGAAAACTCATAATTTTAATGTCTTCAAAATTGCCACGTTTTAAAAAAATCCAGCCCCTGTACAGTGTGTGCCGATAGAGAAATGAGCTATCCAGACTACACTTGTTTTTTGTACCAGGCTGTAAACATGTTTATTTTTGCTGTAAAGATCGGCTTTTTTTAATTGTGTGTATGTGGTTTCCGGTACTTCTGGAGCCAACCTCAAGCGGACCCTCGAGGAACTGAAGTTTTTAGCACTTCTGCATTAGCTTCAATTCTCACAGCCGGAGGTTGCCCCTTGGCCTCAGCCAGCAGAACTTTTTTCTTCTATTTAAACTTATCAAGCCTGTACCTCTGAATCAAAAAACAGACATGTCACTTATTGCTTGTTAAATTAAAACACATAAATAAATGTACAGGCATGCTACATTGCTTAATAAAAATGCAACTTTATTATGCTTTCCAGCCGCACTCTATTTGACCTTGAAATTGGCAAAAGCAAATAACAATAGTCATTGTTGGGGAAATAATAATGTTCATTCATTTTCTTTCTGAGGTTTAAAATATGAAATATCAAAATTGTTATTAAATACCTTTCAAACTTTTATAAGGCTAAAGTGTGTGGTTGTTTAAATGTTCTCCTTCACTTTGAGTTTACTCGGTTCATAGGATGTTTAAAGAGCTATTGTCAATACAGCTTTTGGAACCATCAGCAGGCGAGTTGGTCCATCATTCAGCGGGACATCTTTAAGCCTGAGTCCAGATTGGTAATGACAGCCGTGCGGGAAGTTTTCAAAACTGACCAGCAAAAAAACAATGCAGACTTGAAGGGCACGTTGCCAATGCATTCATCAAGTCTTTCCTGGAGCGACTCCAACAATAACCAACAGCTCGACTGGGAGAATTCTTGTCTTGCTTTGATGTTTAGCTTTCTCCTTTTTCTGAGAGGCACATCACTGACTGAGTGAAATTTAAAAAGGCACCGAGCTCCCATCAGACATGGAGCATGACATTAAGTATGATTTCAAACGACAACAAATAAAGTGCAAAAGGGCTACAGGCTGGCAACTTACTTTCACAGAGCATAAAGGATAGGATTAGTTGAAGGCTATCTCTGATGTGTCACTCATCTCTGAGAGAGAGGAGAAGGAGAACACGAGATAAAACGACTTTTGGTGGACCAGCAAAGCCAGAGAGGCGAAAGAGAGATGGAGAGATATGCTTCAGATACAACTGATCCAGACACTGACCCTAATCCTGATCTGGAATTCTGATCTCATGCCTGGATAAAGGGATAAAAAGCCTCTGGGGGGGGGGTTCAGCCGAAAAAGGGAGGCCTTGGACTGATACTCAGAGGTGGGCTTGGTCAGTGGGACATCAGGCAGCACTTTGACCACACTGAGCCTTGAAGATGTGAGGGGCCAAGGGTCTGTTAAGTCTCATCCAGCACAGCTACGCTTGGGATGAACACAGAGGGAAAGACCCAGGAGATTGAGATTGATGTTGGCAAAAGGGAGCAAGACGGTTATGCAGTTTGGACTGATAAAGCAGCTCTTACTCTCCTTCATTTGCCTACTGTTGATAATATGGATTAGTGTTGTGGAAGGAGGGGCTTAAAAAAGGGAATATTACCATGTTATTGACTGTATATTTGAAAAGCAGATTTAAGCTGATTTAAATCAGTGATTTCCAAGAATGAGTACTTGTACACCATCTGCTCGTCAGGTTTTTTTTTGGACACAAGCAGAACCTCAAGCAATTTGGTAAAAGAGAAATTACAATTGGGTTAAGAAGTAGCTCCACATAATAAGTCAAGTCAAGTCAAGTCACAATAAATGACGGCCCAGTATTCTAAATTTACTTTTACTTCTAAGACTGCATGTATCCCTATCCGGAGAGCACCTAAAATTTACACGTATATTTAATACAGAAAGTATTCCACAATTGATTTTTCTCAACAAGTTATTTTATTTTCTTTACATTCTGTAAAGCATACAAAACCCAACTTGCAAAAACACACATTTCAAGAAAGGAACTGCTGGAGGAGAGAGTGAAAGGCATGGCACAAAAGCTATGTAGAAAACAGGATATATGGTTGAATATTATAGGCCAAAACATTGAATAAAGCCCATAAATGGAAAGCATATCAGCTGACAAAATCAGAATATATTGTATTTATCCCCGGGGGGAAAATTCAGTTATTACAAAAGTCAAAATATTAATAGAAAGAAAGAATAAAATAAGATGAAAATATGAAAAAAAAAAATAAAAAATAAAAAAAATAATAAAAAAAAATAATAATAATAATAAAGTATATACAGAGCACAGAATAGCTAGAGTTAGCTATGTACAAAAGTCTGTCACCACTGCCAGAGAGTCAAGCTCCACCATGACAGCATGGCCTTGAGGATGAGTTTGTTCAGTCTATTGGCATCCGCTATCCTCAGCCTGCTGCCCCAGCACACGACAGCAAACAGGATAGCACTGGCCACCACAGACTCGTAGAACATCCACAGCATCATCCTGCAGATGTTGAAAGACCTCAGACTCCTCAGGAAGTAAATGCGGCTCAGGCTCTTCTTGTAGACGGCTTCGGTGTTCCTGCCCCAGTCCAGTTTTTTGTCCAAATACACCCCCAGGTACTTGTAGTCCTCAACAATGTCCACACTGGCCCCCTGGATGGAAACAGGGGTCACTGGTGTCTTGCCCCTCCTCAGATCCACAATCAACTCCTTGGTCTTTGTCACATTGAGCTGGAGATTGTTCTGCTCGCACCATGTGACAAAGTTGCGCACCACAGCCCTGTACTCGGCCTCCTCACCCTTCCTGATGCATCCAACTACAGCAGAGTCATCAGAGAACTTCTGAAGGTGTCAGGTCTCTGTGTTGTAGTTGAATACCGTGGTGTAGAGGGTGAAGAAGAAAGGAGACAGGACTGTCCCCTGTGGAGCCCCAGTGTTGCTGACCACTCTTTGATACACAGTGTTGTAGGCGTTTATACTGTGGTCTGCCAGTCAGGTAGTCAACAATCCAGGACACGAGAGGAGCCTCCACCTGCATCGCTGTCAGCTTCTCACCCAGTAGATCTGGCCTGATAGTGTCAAAAGCACTTGAGAAGTCAAAAAACATGACCCTCACAGTGCTGGCTTGTCCAGGTGAGCGTAGACGCGGTTGAGTAGGAAGGTGATGACATCCTCCACTCCCAGGTGTGGCTTGTAGGCAAACTGGAGTGGATCCAAGAGGGACCTGACCATGGGCTGGAGATGATCCAGATGCTCAAATATATTGAAATAGTAGAAACACTGTGATTTAATAAATGTTTTGAGGCATTATGTTAGTGTGTGGGCATTAGGGATATTCAGTTTACACAACTCATTTCCTAGTGGTGTTAACAGAAATCTGATTTCTGATGAACTGACAAGGCTAAAGATAAGACAAACCCCCAAAACATTCCAAATTGGGTAAAATGTATTAACCACGACTGAACACAGAGTGTGTATGTGGGCCTTGGGGAAAAATGGAGCACAAAACTATTGTCTTTATGTTGCAATCTTTTTCACAGTGGAATGATTAACAAACCAGGCATGTGTACTAGCAGACTAATAATGTAATGGTTGAAAAATTAACAAAGTGACATTCACCAAGACAGCTATGGTAAATGGACTTGTACTTATATATCTCTTTTCTAGTCTTTCTGACCACTCTGACATTCACTCACTGATGGTATATGGTAAGGGACAATCAGTATTAGCAGTTTAACACACAGCTGAACAACAGCGGGGGCAATTTGGGGTTAATTTGGGGTTCAGTGGACATTGCCGCATGTGACTGCAGGAGCTGGGATCGAATTGCCAACCTTCCGATTGATAGACAACCCACCCTACCCACTCAGTCACAGCCGCTTTCCACAAGTATGTCAACCAAAGGCACTGAGAGTTGTCAGTAAACAGGGTCACAAGTGGAACCGAAACGTCAGGGTTTCTTTTGTGTCGAAAAACAAGCAACTGACGGTATGGGGAGACATTTTTCACACAAGGGGGGCATAACAAAAAAAAGTTTGGGAACCACTGGTCTAGTTCTGGCAAACCGCACCATGTTGTGATATGCAATTTGACATCTGTGCTTGTTTATGTAGTAGTTAGTTCTGACACTTTATTACTCGACCACTGTGTCACTTTAACAACTAATCCTTAAGATGGTTCAGCATAAACAGGTAAGTGTCTCAATTAAGGAGACAAGAGGCTGATAGCTTCTGAGGTACAAAATGTAAACAAATAAACAAGGACACTGAAATGGGTTTGAGCTACACAGTAGCCACCTTAAATCAGCGGTGGTACAACTCACAACAGGACTGGTCGATGATGCTTGTAAAACTACAAATCGCTTGGTATAAATAGCAGACCACCCAGAGAAGTGGCAACTACAACCCCTCAAATCTCACACAAATTACACTGCGCACTTTAAAACTCAATATAGTAATCATGCTTGAAATAATGAAAAGATATACCATCACCCAAATCTGCATGCACAAAACACAGAGGGGATTTAACTTTGAATCCTCCTGTCCAGTCTCTGGGTGACTAAACTGTCTCCCAAGTATTGTGTTGTGTCCACAAAAGTTCATTGCACAGAGCCCGCTATACTAAACATTAATTCATAGTGACCACTACTCATAAGAGCCCTATAACAGTAAACAATATTAAAAACACATTGTCAGTATACAATACACTGTTAAACATACTTAAACTGTATAACTTATTTTCTAAAATGTACCCAAATTATTGTACCTTCAAATCATTGAATTGGTACCCCAACTGGTGATGTGCCTTTCGTTGTTCTCAGCAATAATAATAAAAAAAGAAAATAAATAAGACACACTTCAACCTGATCTAAACATTCTTAGTTTGCTGAGTGCCACTATAAAAACACACAATTACCATCACATCATCAGTTTACACATGGCAGCTATAAGCAATTGCATAAAAGCTATAATAAATTAAAACTCATGAATATAGGGACAGGGGCGCCGCCAGGGATTTTGGGCCCCATGAAAAAATATCACATTGGCCCCATCATCAAAGGCCACAAGAACCCTGTGCAACTGCTGTCAGTCAGCATCAAAATATCTGATTTTAAGGTATTATTTGAGTAATCTCTGTGACATTAAAACAGACTAAATCACTCAATGCTTCAACCTGCCCAGCATCCAAAACAGACTATAGGCTGTAGCTTATGTAGCTTAGCTATAGCTTTGTTTTTATAGGCTTTTGTAAAAGTACAGGTGGAGAGAGAAAAAAGAGATTCCAACAGACCCCCTTCAATAATGCTAATTGACATGCTACGTTGCTCACCTTCTTGGTCATTGGGTTGGGGGAAGTTGAGGGGAGACAGTGCACCGGCTGACATCAGCTGCTGAGTCTGGTAGGGAGGGCGGGTAAACCCATTTAGTATAATTAGCTACAACGTAGTTCATCTCATTGTGGACATCAAACTAGCAAATAGGTGGATCTTAACCACTCAAAGACTATACCAACCTTTCCTGGAGAAAAACTGGGTGACATACTGTCGCCCTTTCTTCTCTCTCTCTCCTCTCTCCCCTTTCTTTCCCTCCTTTTCTGGGATCCAGACTCTGTATTTCCAGACATTTTAGCTGCCTTTTGCGCACTCTGTGGGTGCTTCTCAAAGTTCTAAACTGCAGTCTCCTCGCTCCTCGCTCCTCGGCCGAACTGGAAGTACTTACTGACGCGCCATTTTAACTTGCGTCCCAAAGCTCTTAACGCTGCTGGAGGAGAGAGGAGAGAGGAGAGAGGAGAGAGGAGAGAGGAGAGAGGAGAGAGGAGAGAGGAGAGAGGAGAGAGGAGAGAGGAGACTGATCCGAGGAGGGATAATCTAGGACACACGAGAGCAGACTTTGCGGAAGTCTTTTCTCTGACAGACACGCCCCCTTATCGAATACCTCTCACTGATTGGACGCTGCAGTGGCTCGGACTTAACCATAGACTGTAAAAAATATGGACTTAGTATCCGTGACGTCATCCATCTGTTTCCGAAGAGCTGTTTTGAGACCAATCGGCTGCGGCAGCCATATTGCTTCTGTCGAGCCAGTGTGACGTAAAGAGGCGGGCTTTGAGCCTCCTAGCCAACAGCTGCAGCGTTCCCACAGGCAGCTGTGCCTCTCATTGGAAGACTGGTAATTTCAATATCTTCGAAATTGCCGAATTAGAAAAAAATTCACCCCCCTCACAGTGAGAGGACATCGAGAAATTAGCTATTCAGACTACACTCATCTTTTGTACCAGGCTGTAAACATGTTTATTTCTGCTGTAAAGATTGTCTTTTTCCAAACCAAACACAAGTACATGAACAGTTTTCGGTCTTTGGGATCTGATTTCAGAAAAGAAAATTCAGCAGCTGACTTCAAAGCAAAAGTAGTGAATAACTAGAACATTGATAGAAATGTAGTGGAGTCAAAAGTATGATATTTGTCTTTCAAATGTAGTGGAGTAAAAGTAATAAGCTCCCCCCAAAAATTATACGCAAATAAAGTACAGATATTAAAAAAATGTACTTAATTACAGTACTCATGTGCATTTACTTTGTTACTGTCCACCACTGCTTGAATCACTAAATGAAGGGTTGAAATCATTTCAAGTTTCACTTTGCATGAATGTTAAAAATGTAGCTTTAAGTCATAGATAACTGAATCAGATCTTTTGCCTTGATTGATATATAGATGGTTGAAACCTCAAGCTCCAAGTAATGGAGGCGGTTGAAAAAGTGTTGTTTAAACCAGTAAAAAAAATGGTTCAAATTGGTGGCAAAAATAAATGCTTGATACGTTGAATTATTTGATGAATGGTTGCAACGTTGAGCTTTTGCAACTCCCACTGGGATTGGTCAAAAAGCTCCAGAGCCTTCCGCCTGTATGCAAGAAGTTGTCCACAATTGGTTGGTTGGACTGTTTGTTACTTTTGAATTGCCCTGCAGCTGCATGATGTGTGTACACGCACCCTTCTTTAAACAGCCTGTGATAAAAGAAAGTGGAAGTACATGCAACACTTCTTAGTATTAGTGATGTCATCCAAACAGACAGCATTACATTTGTGGAGACAGAGAAGGTTTAACTAGTCTTTTCTACTATAATTTAAATAAATACCAGCTTGATTGTAGCTGATATTGCCATCTACTGGCAACTAGTGTGTCTGAATAATTGAAGTTTCTGCAAGGCCTTGTTAGCATAGCAGGAAAATGAGGAAACTATATAACTTTCTTGGCTTTATTTAATGGAAATATTTAAAAAAGCCCAAACTAACAAGAAGCATCCATGCCAGAATGAACCAGACGACAGCTTGCATCCAGGAGGAGGCAGTCTTAGGTCAGAGACGGAGGCTTACCCAAACACACACGCACAAAATCCCTGCCAGAGCCTCTTCTCTGTGTGCTGAGGATTAATCGGCCATAGCAGGAGCCCTGATGGAGGGGGAGCCGAGCGTAGAGAACATGGCCGGCCCCCACTCTATCAATCAGACAACTCTTCTTCTACCCAAACCAAATTGACCTGCCGATGCACTGGCCACGTCCGAGCTCTGCGTGGAAATAAATCACATTGGATGAGAGCTGGGTACCTGTCAGCTTCACTGAACGTAGCCTCCCTCCTTCTGCTCTGCCTGGATGGAGAGATGTGTCTGTCTGAACAGCCTCACACGCTGCACACTGAACAGATGAGTGAGCTCCACATGCGGACAATTACAAAAAGAGCTAGGTTTTTTTATGCAGGTTGGCTTTGACCAGGTCACTTCTTTATATTATTTTGAACTTGGATTAAAGAGTCATTTGTATTGTCTATAATCCCCAATGAGTCATCCATTGGCACTGTAGTGAAAGCAGCAAGGTAAGGTCAAGGGAAAATGAGTAGTTATGTAATCAAAATGTAACCCCCTCTCCTTGAATGAGATTAAATGTACAGTGATTTGTCTAGCAGGCACCAGTGCAGAGTTGTCAATCTGTCCTTGCATTAGTGCTGACATTGCAAGTTTCCTGACACTCATTGTACTTGATGAATACGGTGATCTGGAGGCTGATTGCTGTTGGAAACGCAACAAAAATAGGGAGATGGCACTGCAGTCCTTTTTTTTCTTTATTCCCAAGGCTTTGAAGTGTCTTCCATTCTCTCTTAGGTCCAGGAAGTTGCACAACATGAGCAATGGATGCAGTGGTGTGAGGGGAGATAATGTAAGGAGGGCTGGCTCTAAATCTCCGTTTTACCCCACTGCTCTCATCCTTAGGTTCACCTGTGTGGCCTGCTGACAGATGACACAGTGTGCCGTCCAGGCGGCGTCTCTGTTCCCAGGTCATCCATTGCTCAGGAGTGATAAGTGGCTCTGTCAGGGTGTGGCCCATGCAGCTCCACACACAGTCGATTACAGAGCAGAGCCACAGTGCAACAGCAGCTGCCTGTGGAGGACAGCGGGGCAATAACAAAACTCCAGGGGACGTCTGTATCAACTGTTGTGACGAAAAATGTTCAAGTAGGTCTGAAAAATTACTACTTCCACTTGTGTTCATCAACCTGTTCAGTGATATCTGAGGAGATAAATGGTTTGAGGATGTCAAGAACTTAGAGTTCAACTCACATCATTTGTCATACTTTAAAGGTACAGTCAGTGCAATTAAATGTATGTTGCCTTGACACGACTCTAACCCTTCCAAACAAATAATATTAAATAAATAAGCTAAGATCCAAGTTTTCAGACAATGCTCACAGGCTGCAAAAATAGACATGAAAATCAAGTTAGTCAGAAAAATATGTTCGTTGACCAACAAACTAAGTGAAGCCCAGTGTATTTGGCAGTTGGGTTACCTAAAATGAAGGAAAGATATTTTCTCTAGTGGTGTGCAACCATTCCGCCTAATAGTGCCTTCAAATGGGGTCTGTGTTCACGATAAGTGACCGTATCAACAGCCCCCTCTTATCGTATCACATTGTAAGTTGATTTTTTCTAAAAGCTTCAAGTTAATGAGGTGTGACGTGTCTGATGACGTTCCCATAAATGGTGGAGACCATGGAAGCAAGTTTCACATGAAGACACAGCATTGTTATGTAACTGACAGGGTCTGTAGCAAGCGGCAACCTCCGGTCTAAAAATATGAGTCCAATGCGGAAGTGCTAAAAACTGCAGTTCATCAAGCATCTGCTTGAGGCTGGCTCCGGAAGTACCGGAAACCACATACACACCAATTCAAAAAAAGCCGATCTTCACAGCAGAAATAAACATGTTTACAGCCTGGTACAAAAGACGAGTGTAGTCTGGATAGCTCATTTCTCGATCGGCACACACTGTACGGGGGTGAATTTTTTTCTAACGCGGCAATTTCAAAGATATTTAGATTACAAGTCTTCCAATGAGAGGCACAGTTGACTTGATTGACAGATGGGAAAACTGTAGCTGTTGGCTAGGAAGCTCAAAGCCCGCCTCTTAACGTCACAATCGCTCAACAGCAGCAATATGGCTGCCGCCGATGATTGGCCTCAAAACAGCGCCTCAGAAACAGATGGGTGACATCACGGATACTACGTCCATATTTTATACATTCTATGGTCTGTAGTAAGAGGAGTGAACGCTTACGTTAGCGAGAGCGAAATTAGCTAACATTAGCTAGAGTGCAGCTTGCACAACGTAGTTTGGTTAACGTTAGCCACATACAGGACCGAAAGCAGCTATGGCAAGAGTTAATCTAGTTCTGTTCCTCCACATGGCGTTCTAGCACAAACAAAAAGTATTCATTTTAGATTTTCCACATAGAAAGCAAGGAGGACAACAGTTGAACTTTAGGCCCCCATGTTGTCGTTGCCTAGCACAGGTCCTCATTTGGTTACCACTTGAATGCCAAGCCCTCTATGCAGACAACTTCCCCATACGACTTTACAAGTTCCATTTGAAGACAGCATGTTCCCAAATCGGTTAGATAACTTACAGAAAACACTGTGGATTACAGTTTTTATTAGAACTGTGTTTTAGAAAAAATAATTTCAATATTGATTTGTGAAATTTTTTTATTTGTATTCATTCGTCAGATGAAGATCTCTGTGAATAATATCTGAAAACTGGGCAATGAAAACAAAAACTGTCTGCCTGCCAAGACACCACTCTAGATAGATCTGAATTTTTCATTTAATGTAATGTATTTCATCATTTGCAAAGGGTTTGAACTCCAAACAATCACTGTGAGAGGAGAACAAGTCAAAAACCTCAGCAAAAGATACACGCTGTGAAGTTAAAAGGCAGAGCTCTGCAATAACACTGCCAGGACTGTGGCTTTGATTCCCTCTGGGATCACCCTTTCCAGAGACATGTGCTCTCCTGGCACTTTCTCTGTAAAAGTGTGTGCTGAGGCACAATCCCAAGTGACACACACAGACACACATAGACCAAACACACACACACACCCCCACACACACATGCTTCAGAGAAGATAAATGAAAAGAAAATGAATGCAGTCCAGAGCTGAATTCATTTTACATCTCGCTGCAAGCTCGACCAGCAGCGAGGTGCAGCCTTGCAGCACTAGATGGCAGCACAACTGCACTGCTGCACCCTTCTGATTGAATATTTAGACATGCACAAGTTTCACTTGATCATTTGTTTGACTTAACGTGATTACATACATTGTCATATCTGTCTATTCACCTGCAGTTTGACTGACATGTTGCCAGCCCTAAAACTCCTCCAGTTCTTACCATCCTCCCTAGTAAGGAAAAAAAATCTAATAACATGGCTGACTAACTGCTCAGCCTGCATGTCATGCTGTTGTGAGCTTCCACCAAAAGAAATATACATAAATTAAAGTTGAGCTCTGACATCAACTCATTGGCCTTCTCCCTTGAACCGCCCTCTCGATGTGTGAGAAAAATTTGGAAGAGTATATTCCTGTTAATCCTCTGGACCTGATCGCAGTTCGTCAGGTTATTCCTGGAACTTGGCACTCTATCAGTGAAAGGGAAATTGGGCTTAAGATGTGGAGCCCCTCTGGTCCTGCAGAGACTCTTTAGGATGCTGAAGGGGAAAACGTGGATGTTTGATGTTTACAGTTACACTTCTTGCTGCTTTAATACTCAGGCTGCTGTTTCTGTTCCTGTGCAGGAATTTACTTTAAACTGAAGCACAAAAACTTTTTCGTGTCCATGTCCGAAAAGACGGCTATCTGTCCATATTGTGGTTTTGAATGCAGCATGTGGTGCTTGGTGTATACACACTTATCTGTCTCTGAGATTCCTTCCTGTCATGATTCATTCCATCATGGCTGGCTGTGTTCCCCAGAGCGTGAGGGAGAAGCTTATCATCTGTCTCCTCATTTCATGCCCTGTAGCAGGCAGTCTTCAGCGATGGAGCAAACTCAGAATGTAGCCACCATTGACACACCTTCATTTCCACACAGGAGACATGCGGGGAAAGCAGCAGGCAGATTTTTAATCATCATATTCAAAAGGAAGTTTTAGGTGTGATATTCTCCCAAAACTGTAACCTTTCTGCTTCAGCTTTTTTCGGGATAAGGTGAGCTGGCTGCAACCTTAAAATGTGCTGTAAGCTGAGATAACCTATCCAATATCGGCAACTAATGAGGCAGAAAGAGGAGCCGGAGCAGACACTATCATTTCAGCTCCATACGTTTTCTTGTGCAAGATAAGCTTTGTCAGAGGTCAGATACTGTGTGATAGCTTGACCAATTTCCAGCACTATTTCTGGTGACGCCTGTCGATTTGATGGCGGCTTGGATTGCCCGCCGTGGTGAATGAGCAGCTGCAGAGCTTTTGGCTCACAGGGGAAATCTGTTCGGGCCGCCTGGAGTTGAACTGCAGAGCACTTTTACTCCTGGTGAGAAGATTGCTCTCATGTTTTATTGAACGTCGCCTACGGCACCTCTCATCCTTGACAATCTGATTCTACCAAGGTCTAGCTCATGACCTTAATGTTCAGCCAATGGGGTGTTGCAATTCACTCGCACTGACCCCTCCATCAACCTCATCAGCCTTTAGATCCTTTGGGTAACATTTATGGGCCACTCTCAAAGTGGATTAATATCTTTGCTGCCATTCTGCATTGTACTTAACTGTCCTTGCACTTAAATAACCTGTCATCTTTGCCCTTTAGTTCACTTGTCAGACTGTAGATGAGGCTAGACGCCACTTTATCATCTATCTTGTTTCTAAGGTGTGCATCCAACAGCTGCCTCATACTGAGTATGTACATGTCCTCTTGGCAAACATATTAAATTTGGGTCAAGGCCTCTCAGCTTGCCGGCAACTTAAATAACAGTCTGTCTAGTCTCCTTGTCTGACCTCTACATCTGTCAGCCAATTTGTATTGTGGTAGAGATTTAATCCACTATAGCTGTCTTGGAGCCAGTGATGCCGCCATAAAAACAAACCCGGTCTTCTATTATCTATTTTATCTCTTAAAAGGAATACACTGGAAAATATGGATGTTATCCGTAAAGAATTTACAAACCTGAAATGGGAAGCTATTTTTGTACATTTCAGGAGACAGTATCATTCACTCATTCACTCCCCTACTCACTCTGTGGTAATCTCATGCAACTCAATTAGAAATATATTTGAACAATTGGACACTCCTGAGGTCCTTTTCTCTGTGCCCTAATGTCACTGTTCTTGCATGTATCTTCAGTGCAATGCATGATATCTGCTTGGTTAGGCTGTATAGTTAGAAGTAGACATCTCCTCTTTGTTTCAACAGTTAAACCATCATTCAAGTACCTTGAACCTGTATTTACCAAACGTTATTTGCATTCACTTTAATGGCCAACAGGGGGCGACTCCACTGGTTGCAATAACAAGTCAGATGGTATGCAAGTCCACCTGAAAATGAGTCTGCTTCTCAGTTGAATTATTACATCAGTTAACATTTCCTGTTGAGTCACGGTCTCAATCAATTATTTTGAGTCTTCTTTAACACAGCATGATGATTGTTTTGAGAGTTCCCCTCAGGTCTTCTGAACAGGGTCTACTTGTTGTCCTTCTTGCCCATCTATAAACAAAAGCGATTGTGCCTTTGAAAATGTGGCTCTGTCACTTTGGAACACTCCTCCTCTGCTGATGCTTTTGAAAAACAGCCTGAGACTCATTTTTCAGATTGACTTTTGACCATCCAATGCCATTTTTAACAGCTACAGTCGTATGTTTCTGTTAATACTTTTTTTTCATTTTCTGATGATTACTGTTCTTTCTATTATCATGGCAATTTTTTGCGAAGCACGTAAGACCCAAGAAGGGTATGCTTTGATAAATTCCTACTAGTTGGAAAGCCATCACTGCAGCAATCTGCTGACAGGATTGAGACCTGGCAATGCGTAACCACCCCGTTGTCCAAATATGGTTACTTTTGGTTCAAAAATACATCTATCCATTATCAATACCAGTTATTTCTGGGTTGGAGCCAGTCCTAGCTGTCACTGGGCGAGAGGCAGCCAATCTATGCTTATTCATTTTCCCCATATACTCAGACGAATGGCTAACTCCATGACAGACTATAACAAGTTTTGATTGGTTTTTGCTTTACTTTTGGTTAAACTTTACCAGTAGCACTGTACAAAAAGTACCCAGTGTAAATGCCATTATTTTTTGCCTGTATCCGGCTAACCTGGTCCTGGCAATATACAAAATGATCAGACAAAATTTGAGCTGAAAATTACCCATCACTGAGGATAAGAGGATACCCTTCAGCTTTTACTATTCATCCTGGAGGAGACATAAATTAGTTTGCCTAATTACATGTCAATCCATCCCATTGTTGTAAAGACATTTCAGTGTCTAAACTTCAATGAATGATGGATGAATGAGATAAACGAGGGGTCATAATGAGTCCTTTATGAGATATGTATGTGTCATGGCCTGAATACAGCATCACATGTTCAATTTCTCCCTCCACCTCCTGGAGAAATCTTAAACTGGAAATTAATGAGGCGATTATTAAAACATGGAGCTTCTGTTTGAAACTAATGAGCTTGGCGGGAGACAAACTAACTGTTTGATAATTTCCTGAGATGTGGTTTTTCTTCTCTTGACGTCAAAAGAAAACAAATCCTCAGATGTCAAGACCTTATTATTCTTTTATGTCTGTTTTGTCAACATACTTCTTGGATAATTGTCAAGATGGCAGCCTTTGGAAGGAGTTATTTGTCTTAGTGACATCAAAGCTCCCTCATTAGACAAAAAGGAAAAAGACGAGAAAGGAGAAATGGTTGCATGGCAGTGAAGCAGTGAAACATCTGTTTTTTACCCATCTGCTTTCTGCCTTTTCACACAGCTGTGAGTCGGAGCAGGGGGTGATAACAGACTCTGTCTTTAGGAATTTTGTATCAGCTGAATGATCCTTAAGATCTTACGCTTCCTTACACATCGATTTAGTCAAGAGGAAAAACAGACTTGAAATTAATACTCTCTTGTAAGATCTGTTCCGCTTGTATTTTGGATTTGAGACATCACTTAAGAAAAAGATCAACTATCTATTTGGAGACCTTTTCTTAGATTACTGAGAAAAGTTGAAATCAAAAATGGCAACACAGTCATATGCCTCAAATCTCAATCACTCACATCCCAGATTGGACACTGATGTCAATTTTTTTTTTCAACTTTTGCCCGAGAAGTGACTCAATTTCACTCAAAATGCAAATGATGCTCAGCTGCTTCATGCATTTTAGTTATTTGTCGAGACATGTAAACATCAATTCTGTCGTCAATCAAGCGTGAGAGCCAATTTTCATGTAAAGTGGCTCTGCTGTGGCTGTGTTTACACTCTGTGCGTATGCTTGTGTGCGTTCACCACACTCAGTATTAGCCATGCAGAGGGTTGCAGAACTCGGTCCTGCCTGCCTGACTTGGTGTGTCTGATTTCTCTGTTGTGGTGGTGGGATTACTCAGGGGATTAGCAGGATACTGGCAGCACCCATCGATGGGACAGAGATGACAGTTTCCCATCATGTAGTCTCTCGCTTCAACCCCTCGCTATTCCCCGGACTTAAAGTGGCACAAACAGCAGATTACATGAGTACGACAGCAGGGGAACAAGTTACACATCACACTGCAGAGATTAGGCTGAACAAACTCTTTCTCGGCTGCCTGGGGGTATTCAACCCAAACACGGAGAGCTGTCTCTCATGGCCCAGTTTGAACTGGATTAGGAGGCTGCAGACAGCATTTCTCTGCTCAAGAGTTTGGAGAAAACAACTATTGGTCTGCTATTTAAATAAAGGAGTGAGCTAATAATAAGCAAGTTTTCTGTTATAAGCATCAATATGTCAACTCACAGCTTTGGCAGGACTTTCATCCTTGTTTACGTAGAACTGCCCGACACCATTTCAATGCACAGCCAGTTCTTCAAAAGACTATCAAATTCTTCAAAGTAATAATTAAAAAATGGAATAACTTGTGTGGTCAGTCTTGTTTGTTTTGTGTCTGGGTGACATTGGTACAGACCTGTGCTCCTGTAGATCCCTGGGGAACAAAGACAGACCTCGGTCCTGGGTGTGTTTGAGCATGTGTTTGCTCAGGTCTCTGCTTTGTACCTTTCAAGTTTTACAGACTTGCTATTAATGTTTGGAGAGCAGCCTGTGCGGGAGTGCAGAGGAGGCTGCACAGACATGTAATATAAAAAAGCCTGCGGTCGCCTCCCTCCTATTAAGGACACAAAAGCCATTTTCTTTGTTGTTTAATAGGAAGAAGCATCCAGCATATCAAAGATTTGTCTTCTGCTGAAGAATATAATGGAAAAATGTGCTGTAGCAGGATGAGAAGAGGGACTTTTATTCACTGGAGTTTGAACCATGTACTCTTTGAAGGTTTATTTGGTGGGAAAGTACAGTGTTATGCAGGTGGGAGCATCCCTCACTGTAATTGTATGTGTTGACTGACATGGTTTAAAGAAGTCATTGTTTGATCTGAAGCTGTAGTGGGTGTATAGATGTAGTTGCATACCTGTTCTCGTTTGTTTGCAGCGCAGTATGATCTTTTGTTCGATGCAATACTATCAGAGAGTGAATAAAGTTACCAAACAACACGTCTTTCCTCGTTCTACCTATAGACACCTCACAGCTAAGGTCTTGTGGCAGCCGAGCAGCCAAGTTACAAACTTGACAAAAGTCTGTTTTATTCTGAGTGCTTTCCCTACAGAGTGGCACATGAGCCCATCAGAAAATACTGAGATTCAAAAATCAACATGACACCAGGGTCCACAGGAGTTAATTAAATCCAGCAACCTTTAGCATTGTTGGCAGAAGGGTTGATTTATTCAGGGAGAAAAAGGAACATTTAGTAACTTCAATTAAAAATCGTTAAAACTTAACCATATCGTAAAACTTGCTCTGCACAGGCGTGTTACACCCAAGGTTCATAATTGTTTTTGCTAATTAAAGTTAGTCTTCCATGAGAGGATCTTCCTTTCAAACATTGAAAAGTGCTACAACTTTTAAACAAGGGAAAGAGCTTGTCACTGATGCCTAACCTCAGTAAGTGGCTCATAAACCAATTTCTGATGCCTCTGTTATAATCTGATGCGACATCTCCTGGATACAGGGTTGTGAAAAATAAGTATTTTATGGTGTTCATTTTGTCTTGTTTTGTGTCATGAGCGTGCTCTGTGAGAAACTTTCTGCTTGTATCAATCATGGTGTCCATTGGGGACAAAGTGGTTAATTTAATCTCTTTGATTATTTTGTCCAGTACATGTGTGAGTCATGTTTTTAGACACAAAATCTCACCATGCCTTCTTTGACAGTCACTGTACCTGTCATTGGGTATCTTTGCCATAGAAATTGAAGATGAAGGGCTGCTTCTGTATTGTGCTATTATTGTGTCACTTTGTCTTATAGCTACCATAGTTTCAAGCAATGAAAATAACTATTAAAAGATGGTCAAGCTTGTTGCTGATGGTGCGGTTTGCTTTGGTAGGTCAAACAGAGGCATTGGTATTCATTTCAGTCTATTCTACAACCAGCTACAAACTCCTCACAGGAGCTTTAAGTTCCTTAAATAAAAGTATTTGCAGCCAAATGTTAAATAGCTGTCTTCTTTTTAGGGAGCCTTTTTAACATCTGGCAAGGGATGTAAACTAGCCTTTGGCTAATTCTGGCATATTTACAGAAGTGTTAATTAATATGCATGGTCCTTTTAAATGAAAAAAATAAATAAATAAAATAAATAAAAGCATGCCCTATGTGCTGAGGCTACAGTCCACATTTATTGTCTCTCTTCAGCTGTCCTATCTAAACATAAAGACAACATTTTCCCAAAACATAATCACAGCAGAAACTTAAAAGGGGAACAGAAACTAAAGTCACTCTAAATCCAAACATTAAGCTACTGCAAGGATCTGGCTAACTAGCTTAGTTCATCCTATGACATATAGATATATAACAGTGAGATATTGAGCCTTACTCATTCCAGAGGTAATAGAATCAGATACAGGTACCTCTGAATACAGCAGCTTTGTTTTTCTATTTGATTATTTTTGGGGGGCTTTTCGCCTTTATTTTGGTTGGACAGCTTGAAAGAGACAGAAAAGGTGGGGAGAGAGTGGGAGGCAAAAGCACCTACTACTTTTGGATTGATCCTATGACCAGTGCAGCAAGGACTTTAGCCTCTGTACATGGGGTGCCTCTTCTTCCAGCTGAACCCCACCGGAACCCAACGTTGCTTCATTTAAACCAAAACTAATTTACCGTGTTACACTTCTCTTTTTACTTTTGTCGAGACTAGAGTTAGCTTTTTTTTTTTTACAACAAGTTAATGAGCAATTTGTTTGTCTGTACAACAACAAACCTGACATCCCTTGAGAAAGAGAAAAGCACATTAGCCTTTATAAAGAAATGCCAGCAGTTTATCTAAGTTAAACATGAATATTATTTTTGGAAGACAATTTAAATGGGCCCCAGTTTGGCTTAGCGGTTAAAGCGTGTGCCCCTAAAAGAATCTTCGGTTCTCGTTGTGGTTGGACTCCCTGCCTTGACCCTTTCCTGTATGTCATGCCCCACTCTCGACTCGCCACATTTCTTGTCGTCCTTTAGCTGTCTTATCTTATAATAATGGCAAAAATGCCACAAAACACAACTTAAAAAAAGAAAAAAATAATAATTTGTCTAGTAGAAATCAGGTACAACATGCCATCATATGGGACCAGCAGAAACACCTCATGAGAGTAACAGCGACAGACGGGAGAATGTAGATCAATCTTAATCCCCAAACACACATAAACAATCTACCTTTGACTCTATGCATTCCACCTTGGCAACTTGCAACTTTATTGTGAAGGTATGGCAAATTTCAGTGCACTCACTTCCCAAGACTGCAGTGAAAATAAGAATGGGAACATTAGAGCTTGGTGTGTGTCTAAATGCACCTCAGCTGAAGCTACCTCTTTCTGTCAGACAGAAGGATGATGTACATTGAAAACACATTCCCTTCCTCGTGGCGCTCACATCTATCACCAGTTTATGGCCACTCTCCCGCACTCAGGCACATCTCTGCTGTGACATCCATCTATGTCAGCGTCCTGACTTGCATATCCGGAGGCCTGTGTTGTTCCTCTGTCCTTAAAGTGTTCATAACATATCCTTGACAGCCTTCGCCATATGTTTTCTCTGCAACTGTGAGCTATTGTGGGTGTTTTTTATGGGGAGTCACTGGAGGAAGGTCACAGAATTCAATTTATCTCTCTTTTTTTTTTTTTGCACAACTTAATGTCATTTGAAATGATGGACGAATGTGTGACACTTGTGACAAGTTGTTGTCTTTATGGAAAATGGCAGTACTCACGCAATAGCATACCTCAGCTATTTTAAGATTTAGATGCAAGATTACTCAACTATTCAGCTGCCAAATCCTCACGTCAAAACTGGTTAATTTACACAGCAAAGGAAAAGCCATGTTCTATTTACTTTCATCTGTTGAGGCCTGCTGAATCTTATGTAACATTTGCATTTGTTTGCATGTATGACAAGCATTGATGTCTCCTTCAGACAGTTCAGGCAGCCTGCAGGTCTGGGTTTGTTGGTCTGAATGTTTATGTGACACTGAAGGTGTATCTGCACCGCTACAACAAACTTTTTGGGACTAAATCCTCCTTACCCTTTCTTAAAGCTTGGTGTGGATGCTGTTTGACTGTATTAGAGTACCAGGTAAATAGAAAGGGATATAAATGATCCCAGAGCAGCACTATACAGCTTGCTGGAGCAACCCCAACACACATGCTGCTGCTTTTGCTGCTTATCACAGTGCTGCAGTGCTCCGAGGAGCTCATAAGCTCACAGCAGACGCTTGTGGCGACTTCCCCCATCTCTTCATGCTCTAAGGTTTTCTTACAAGCACTGTCCATTGATATGTTGGTTAATCCTCTTTATTAGTCAATAAAGCTCTATTACCTTTACCTATACAATTCTGCAGACAGGTCTTCTACAAGGCTGCAGAAACATTAGTTGCAGTGAAAAAAAAAGTCAGTTTAAGCACTAAGCTTTACTGTCGAGCTCTAGATATGAAAACCTGTTTTCTGTATCCAAAAAAAAGGATTGTTGTTTGTGTTTCATTGAAGTGAAATCTGCTCCCTGTTCCTGAAAGACAAGAACATTGTTGCACAAGTGTTAGCGCCACTTTCCTACAATGTGCCCTCAACATAAAAAACGGCATGCGGGTACATGCATGAATATAAATTCCCTCATCAGGTTCTCTGTTGACAAAATGAGCTAAAATGAGTTGAAAGCCGTATCATTTCTGATGCAACTGGGCTGCAAGCAAATTCCACTTACCCACCTTTTGCTTTCCTGACAACTCTTTCTAACCATCAGAGGGCACCAAAAACCCACCTGATGCTCTCAGCCATTCAGGGAGTATCAGAGTGTAAATATCAGCACAGTTAGAGCTGTTGCTTTTTTTTAAGGGCAATATGTAAAAATAGATGTAACAGTGTTGAAGTGTGGTTTCATTAATGATGTAAGAGCCAATGTCTTTATTTTGAATGAACAGTGATAATGAGGTAAGTGTGATGCAAATATTTCCTACTTAGTCTGACTTTCAATGGTTCAATTTAATATTTGATCACTGCAGTACATGCAGTCTCTAACAGCCAGTGTAGTCATGGTTTTGCAAGTCAGTATCTTACTGTGAATATGACTTTGATTAAGTTATACTTGATTTTGGTTAAAACAGCATAAAATATCATATAGCTTTTTTTCTATAGAACCGTGGAAATATTCAAAAGGGGAAGTTAAAGTTTTCCCTTTTGGTTTGGTGATGCAGCTCTACGGAAAAGGATTAGGGCCAGTAAAAAGATTTTGGGGGTCTGATCTTTTTTTTAGTACTCTTTTTTTCTCAGATTTTATTTAATTTTTTGTCAGAGTTTTGACTCTGTGTTCTTTACACTCAGAACTCTGAAGGAAAAAGGCATAATACAGACAAAGAGATCAGATTTCACTTTTTCCCGAGTGGTTCATAACCTCCTGTGTACAGTATAAATCAGAAAAACCGTGTGCGTCTTCATAAGACGCCTTAAGGTTTTGGCGAGCCGTCAGTATTTAATGACATGGTATAAGAACATTATGACATTGGGCATTAGCTGTATGTTGAGGAAATAATTCCAAGACAAATAAAAAACGTTTCAAGAAATAAAATAAATTAGAAATCAACTCCTGTAAATACTTTCTTCCTCTTGTTTCATGTTTTACACGTCACTTCTCACCACAATCAATCAAACACAATAGAGAGTTTGTGAAGTGACTTCCACTAAATGCATGCATTCTCTTTTGGCTGTAAGTCTGAACATGTATCTGCCACAATGACCACAGACTGTCCACTCCACTCGAAGTTCACTCTGGGTCTCTCTCTAACAGATTCAGCGATCAAAATTCAGCAGACATTACCCCCCGTCACGTCTGATCATGTCTTCTGACATGACATTCAACGCAGGGTTAATCCTACCAGCTGCGTACGTGGACGTGGCTTCCTGAGCAGATGAACAGTGACAGATGATGAGTTTAGTGCCCTGAGGATTGCGCACAAGACAGTCAGTGATCTGCTAACAGCCGTTTAACACCGTAGAGCCCAAGCCGCGCCGGCAGACCGGGAGACCGAGTCATTCCGGGGGATTTGTTGTGATTATTACGCTTACAAGGGGAATATTGATCGAAACAGAACATCTCCTTTACATTGTTTCAGCTGGAGACTCCCACTCCTTCTGACCGGACACTGAAGTCTTCCAAGGATACATCTCCGGGATCGTTACGCACAACTTTTACGCACAACCTGCCGCTGAATCGATGCGTTGTGAATATTGCCTGCAACAAGGACTGAACTCTGATTTCTACTCCCACAGGTGTGATTATGTTAAGTGTGCGAAGTGCAGGAATGGATGAAACGATCTGCTTAATGCTCCGCTGAAAAGAGACTTAGCCACGGACACGGGGAAGTTGCCTGGAAGAGCGAGCCGCGCCGGATGCCAAGATGAGCCTTTACTACCAGAGCTGGAGGGTCTTCCACATATTCTTTGCAACAATTACAGCAGTTCTTACACAAGGTTAGTGACATGGAATTAATTGTTTGTGGAATGTAAGGTATTCAAATCAAAGAAGAGCACAGTGTATAAAACAGCTTATGCCAGAGTGCAGTGAATGAACCTGGAGTCTCCTGTGGCTGTCACTGATTATACATTCATACTGTTTCTGCACTGTATTTAATGATAACAGCTGAAAACCAATCAAACGGGACTGCCCATCTTCTGCACATTTTACTGATGGGAGGTGGGCCCTCTCTCAGCAATATCATGCAGTAAAACAGTCTTCTCTAGAGGTCTGAATAATGTATAAATGTCCTCATTTGTGCCAACAACTTTCATCTCACTTCACTGTGAAACACCGTTCCTGCGACTCTAACATTAGCATATGTGTCTTACTTGAGGCAAAGAGGTGTCACTCCAGTGAGTGGGATATAAAACATTAAGGATGAAATTCATCTGGGGTGCAACACTATATTACTACTTTGGCCATGCTTTAATGCCTGATACTTTGCCTGTGAATGGGAGGTATTATAATCCCTCATGGATGTCCACTAGAAAACAGGCAGACCCAATTTTCACACACTGAGGCAAAATAAGAGACAGGCAATCTCAATTCCCAACTTTGATAATGAAAAAACGAAAAAAAGTGCATCACAAAAGCATTTACTGTAAAGCCTATATCTGCTTCATAGATGGCCATGTCCTGGGAGGGCATGCTGACTGCTTTATGAGGATAAAATCATAACGAAAATGGAGAAATTGAGATTTTTTAAAGCAGCTTTAAGAGTCTCATTGGACATAGCAATCCCTACCAATCACTGCACATGCTTAAGCCTCTCTCTCTCTCTCTCTGTCTCTCTCTGTCTCTCTCTCTCTCTCTCTCTCTCTCTCTCTCTCTCTCTCTCTCTCTCTCTCTCTTTCTCCTCTCACCCTATCTCTTCTTATCTCCTCTCACCCTATTTCTTCTTATCTCCTCCATCCTCTCACTGCCCATCCTCTGCCTGCAGAGCATTACAGGCTATATGATAAGCACATCATATTCGTATGTTTGGTATAAAACACCCTCTGAAACATGTATATGATACAATTGTAATGCTGTCAAGAGTGCTTAGACTAGACCGTAAGATTTACTGATATGGGGTGCTGAAGTCATACCATGGAAATTGCATTGAAGCAGGCCTGCTGTCTGTGTATAATTCACAGGGATGGTATGATTCAAAGGACACAAAAACAAATCAGCAAAATAATCTTTAACACAGACCCCAAATTCATACACTCAACAATTTTGAACACCTCTCAACATTTTTGGGCAACACACATTCTGTTCTGAACTTTCCAACAAGCCTAAAATATGAAACCCAAAGTTAAGAAAAGATTTTCAAAAGTCTTTTGAGGTTCAGTTTAATTGGGACCACACACTCAAATGAGGCTTCTGTATAAGACAGCGTATTGTAGCACTTCATATGTTTTGAACAAAAAATACTTCTCCAAGGGTTTTTCCAGACTTTATGACCTTTTATAATTAACCACAGTGCTGAAAGATGCTCCAGCTATGCTATCATCTTTTTTCCCCCCTCCATATATTACATTAAAGTGTGTCTAAATGTCCCATAAAAGACTCAGATTTTTGTATTGAAGGGCCTAATTATCAGCAAGCTGTCAGACTCTAATGAGACTTCTGGTGCTTTATTATAATTATCAGAAAGTCAGCCACCAAGAACTAAAAACAAGTAGTGTTAATGTCAGTATTAAGACAGGAAATGTTGTGTACTTCAGGTGCTTCTTTAGAGTGTGAATATCACCTGGGTCATTGCCAACACTTTATTAAATGATTAAATTATTAAATTAGAGTAATTATTATCAGTCCATTGTTAAAATTACATTGCATCAAGCTGAACTAAATGAATTATTAAAAAAACTTGAACAAACAAACTGAAAGTGAAACTATGAAACACAAGCAGCACACTCAATCTCTCAATTACTGATTAAAATGCAGACTTCCATTGTTGTCTCCTCTGATGCCATTGGGAGTCGCCTCACTTCTGCAAGCTGTTTTGCACATATGGCAAAAGTCATTACTACACATTAGAATTCAAAGGGGCTGCTCAGGCCATGTGCAATTTAATAGAATAATACTAAGATTGATTACAATTGGAGAAATAATGCTCAAAGACAAGAATGCTGAAAGGAAGTTAGCTGACCTATGAAGGGATTTTTAATTTCGAACCTTAAGACAAACTGCAGGGCAAAATGTAGCTCATTAAAACAGCAGCGCTGTTATTAAAACTGGTGATGGGGAACATTGTTTTGAAATGAATCTGTGGGTCTTAATCCTTGAGTAAACTTTGCAGTTACTTAGATACACCATGGAACAAAATATCAGATACTTTTCTTAGTTTGAAAGTTAAGTATGATTAGGCTGCTGGCCATTTTTATTTTAATGCAAGAAAATAAACCTCTTATTGACTTTATTTGCTTTGTACATGTGGTCAAATGAAAAAAAAACCCAGCAAAACCAAGGGATGTTATGCACATGAAAAGCTCTATTTTATAAATGTCAGGTATTCATTTTTGGATGAAAAGCCCAACCTAAAATTCATTTTCTACAATCATTCACAGATACAATCGTGTTAGTTTCAAATTATGAGTACAAAAACAAGTTATGAATCTACTTTAATTCAGGTGGCATTCTTTCTTGCACACAGAGAGAAAGGAACAAAGATGTGATTAACTACTTATGATTCAAACCCGTACATAAAGAGAAACTTCTGTGTTTTTCTCTGTCAGAATGAGCACTTAACCTACATACTGTAGAAAAACAAAATAAAGCAATAAGGCAATGCATTGTACATGTTCAGGCTGCGGGAGAGCAGCCATGGAGAGGGGGCTTTTAAAATCATCTGCATGGCAACACTGATGCTTTCTGACTCAGCCAAGGAGGAAGAGAAGCTCAGTCTTCAAAATGAGTGATTTTAGAGGCTGGCACAGCTGGTGCAGCGGATTTGCTCTCATGTTTATCAGTGGAGGGCAGGACGCTCATCATGATGAGAGCACCACAGAAGAAGAGTTTTGCTGACATTCACTTCTTGTTATCTGTGAATCTGAAATATTGGCAAAGGAGAAGGATGTGCCTACTGGCCTGCCATGAATCCTAAACAAACAAACAGTGCCTGCAGAGCCTGCGATCATGTTCACAAATGGGTTGCGTGCTTTGTACGCCTCATTTAAACGCTCCCCTTTGGGTTTCACGAAAGGGAAAGCGTGTGAAACAACAAGAGCACAGCTGACCCGTCACACCCAACAGTAAAGGGACGAGCTTGCATGTGAATTGTTGCTACATTGGCGGTGCTTTCTCCCTCCTGGAGACACTGAGCCAGTTTATATTCGCTCCAACCGGAGCTGCTGCCAGCTCTGGTATTAAACAGCACATCTGTCACTGCGGCCACTGGAAGGCTAAGCCAGGACAGCCCCCGTCCCCTGCATCCAGCACACGGTCTCTCAGGCAGTGTGTCGCCCACTCTCAGAACATGACTGACACTCCTGAGCGGCAAAAAAGACGTTGTTGTCTTCCTCTGAGGGCCACTGGGTTGACATGATTGTGACACATACAGTATAGTTATTGCTGTGGTAACTGTCACACATCATGATGGGCTCCAAAAGATTAAAAAACAGAGGAAAGAATGATGGACAGAGCTGTCAGATGGCAGAAACCATAAGGGACATGACCACTGATATTAACATAGAAAAGCTGCAAGATTTCCTCAATAGATAAATAACAATTAATAATTCAGTGACAGACGCCCCTGTATCTGTCATCTCTTGTCACAATTTCACACATGCATCTTGGACATGTGCACAAATCTAGACACCATCTCCTTTGTGAAACATTGTTTGTTTGGGTGCTCTTTTGGGCTGATGGTTTGTTTAAGTCTGAGATGCTACTGAAGTTGTTTTTCACTTTGCTAATGCAGCTTCATTCATTTTGTCATAATCTGTAGAGTAAACACCAGTGTTTTTCTGCCTTAATTCACCAAGTAGGGCAATTAGCAACCAGATCAACAGTGCATGCTCAGGTCAGCTGCTATAATCTTCATAATTCTATCAAAAAATGGACGTTTAATGAGGACACACTTGATGGCCGGGTGACCTCTGCCTCTGCTCACTTTTCCGCTGAGGCAAACAGTCCCCATTAAGCTTTTAAACCCGATCAGAGACTGTTTGTGCCGTACGTTTGTTTTTCCTCACTCCTATGATAAAGCTCAGTCAATGCACTTTTGATATCAGTGTTTAAAACTTAGCTTGTAATCCTCATAGTCATTGTTCCATTATACTGTCCCAAGACATGCATGTGATGCATAAATACAGATCATGCCGGATAAAATGTATCCTTTAAAATATATTTCTTAATTTGTAAGCTCAATATTTTCATTAAAATTCACTCCACATGCTGATGTGCAGCATTTCTCGCTTTTTTTCCACGGAGGATCTGCTGGATATTCACAGCCTGATGACAATCTGCAAAGCCATTTTAATCCCAGTTTTTGATGGCTGATTTCAATCTTGTGCCAGATATATCAGATCCCACCTTTCCTCTCCATATAGTGGAAGCAGATCATCCGTGAATGAGGTGAAAGTGGGGCAGGGGAAGGGATATATGGAAGTGTTACAACATTATGCAACAGGATGGATTTTTAAAGACACTTTTCAATCACTTGCCATTTATCGCTATATTCTGGAAACAGTAAACAAGTTTTAACACAAAAATGAAACCACAGATTAAGTACTTAAGTGGTAGTGCATTATCTGTATATGGAAGGATTATCTTTCTAAATATACCAAGGGAATGTACACAATTAATAGAGGCTGAGGGGTCACAACATGAGGGGTATGGCAATTCTTTTTTTTTAGCTGTAGGTAGTGTTCTGCATGAGATCTTTTTTTCCTTATTAAAGCCTGCCCATGCAAATGCAATAAATATTAATGCACACAGTTACATTGAAAAGACAGTTTTAACTTGTTCATTAGGATGTACTCTGCCATATTCATAGGAGAACAGTTATGTCTTTGCATCAGGTTTAAGGTACACATTATTGATTTTGACATATCAGCATGTTAATGTAATGGATTATATGGGAAGTTCCACTGAAACATGGGGATATGAAATGGGAGACAAGATAGTACAAGTTTAACCACTACATTATGTTGTAAGGCTGTTGAGAGGGTGTTGCAGTTTTTTAAAGTTAGAAGTATCAAATATTAATAACCCTACCCCTCTCACGACATAGTCATTTGGCACAGTCCCTTTGAAAAGTCACAAACTACAACAGCTGCTCCGCCCTCAAAGTTGTTGCTCCCTCAAAAAACAAAAATGCTCTTAAGCCTCTCTTGTTGTAATTTACTTTATTTCACTTATGTGCTCTTATTCCGAAATTCTAAAGGTTAAGCTCAGGGGCCTTTGACTGTAATACCTTGATGCCCCACTCAGTTGATAAGTTGGCCTTGGCTTACTTTTATGCTCAAGTGTCAGCTCCTAACACGCAACTGCTCTTTTTCATGGCATGTTATTGTCACTTTTTGTGAGCGAAATGTCTTTGTGGAGTGGTTTTTTTATTCATAATCCCAGTAAAATCAATCAATAAAGTTTTATTCGGCCCATCATTTAATATCCGAAATGTACTGAAATAAATACATAAATGTATTACTCCAACAGAGCTGGGATGCTGTGTAAAATGTTGATAAAAGCAGAAATTGATGGTTTGGTGAATAAATTAGAGCCTATATTTATGGGTTGTTTAATGTTATAACTGAAAAATGTTATTGTTTTATAACGAAAAGATATGCTAAATTTAAATTTGCCATTTACCATTGGGTTGCACCTTCTTTTAACAACACTCTGTAAACCGTTGGGAACACAGAAGACCACATTCTGGAGTTCTGAAAGTGAAGTGGGCTCCAGCCTGCAGAGGTCCCTGTCATTTCTGGATCATGTTAATATATGTTGCCATCTTTGCTTGTATCAGTTTTAACCTGTATTTGTGAATGCAGTGACAAACTGTGTCTAAGTGTCTGTCTTCACAGACAATGGTTTTTGGATGTCATTTTGAGACCCCAAAGATCATGATTATCCAGTATTGGTTCTTGGCCTTGTCCCTTTCTCACATAGATTCCTCCAGATTCTCTGAATGTTTTGATGATATTATATGCTGTAGATTATAAAATCACCAAATTATTTGCAGTTTCATACTGAAGAACATTATTTGTGAATTGTTTAACTATTTCCTTACTTAACCTCTGACAAAGCGATGAACCTCTTCCAATCTTTACTTCTGAGACTAAGCGTCTCTGGTGTGCCCTTTTTATACCGATCAAACTAACTTGTTGCAAATTAATCTGATTAGTAGGGAGATGTTATTTGTGACGGGTGTTTTTTAACATTTCACAACTTTCTCTGTGTTTTGTTGTCCCAGCCTAACTGTTTTGAAATGTGTTTCTAGCATCAGCATTTAGTATGTTGTCTTTGCACTATTTTCATTTAAAGACTGGGTTTAAATTATTTGCATACCACCAAATTCAATTTTTTATCAACATTATAAACAGTGTCAGTTTTTGGAAAATGTGTTGCAATATAGTTACTTGGAAGTGTGCTACTGTGATATAATCCCATGTTATTAACACCCTTTTTTTCTCTCTCTCTCTCTAACAGATTTGAGCAGCAAAGAGCTGACAGACACTAGAAGCCCGGTGCCTTTCCCTGCCTTCCTGCCGGTCAACTATGAGGTGCGAGATGCCGACTATCTCTTCCTAAAGGAGGCTGGGCAGGACTTCATGAGGAACTCCAGCATGCAGAGTCACACGCAGCCCTTTGTTATACTCAGAGCCAGCCGCCAGCCAGCTGTCAACGGCAGCTACGGCTCTATGTCCACAGAGCAGCTTGTGCCTCTAGACTTGGTGCAGTCTGTGAAGCTCTACAACGCCCCCGAGGTCTTTACCTTCAACTGGAAGATCCAGGCCTTTGTGCTGACGCCTCGTGTTTTCTCCTCAAAGCCCAAAGTGCGGGTGCTCTTCTATGTAGCGGGGAGGGACTGGGGCCGAGGGGAAGGAGCTGTGGATGAACTACCATGTGTGACAGTATATGCTTTCTGGCAGACTCAGGAGGTCAGGGGTTCTTGTGCCATGGGAGGCGAGAGGGGAACCTGCATGGCTGAGCTCGCTCCCTCGCCTGGCTGGTTTGCTCCTGGGTCAGAGGGCACCAGCAGGGAGAGGCAGGATCCATCTACAGGGAACCCTGTGGAGCTCTACTACCAGGCGCAGCCCAAAGTCAATGGAAGGTGTAATTCTGCGGATGGGAGTCGTTGGGGCGGCTCCCAGCAGCAGGCTGAGTACGTTCCTGTCACTCCCATGCAAAGGATTGGCAGTGTACGACTTCTGCAGGTGCCTAAAGGGATGGCAACACTTTCCAGGCTTAAGCTTGGCAATGCCATAGTCATACGGACCTCTTCCAAACCACTGAAGAAGACTGACATCGCCACCTTCTACATACTCATGGCCAGCTCTGCTCAGCTTATTAACTTCACTCTCAGGTAGGACCTTTTATGTTTCCTCAGAATTTGTAGGAGTCATTAGAGCTGTTCATACAATGATAAAAGCATTGTAAAAGGGCTCTTATACCACCTAACATGCAGGATTAAGTCTTGGCAAGAAAAATCCAATACAATGACTCATTAACTCATTTTTTTCACTGCTCCCAAACAGTAGTCCACACAGAAAGTTGTGCTTTGCAGCCCTCATAAATTTTTAACGGCTGATTCCTACAAATTGTGGTCTGGATTTCTACAATAAAACTAGTTAAAGGTAATGTATCTCTTTAAAAGAGCAAACTACAGTAGTGTGATGCTAGCAGAGAGTGCAACATTAGTCAGAGCTTGCAAAGAGTCAGGAATTGAGCAAAAATGTACAGTGGAAATGCCCAATCAGAAGTGTATCACCCATACATGGTTATATGTACAGGCCCATAGCTATTATATTATTATATGTGCATTTGTTTTTTATCAAAATGGAATCCGCAAGATTGTAGGCCACATGAGGGAAAAACTGATATTGCAAGAATCTCTCATGGATATGCTGGCTTTAAGTTGCATCAGCATTAACTAGGATGAAATAGTATAATCTCTTCAGAGAGCTCTACAAGTTGAATGAATTCTCCTTATTAATTAAGTTATAAGAAGAATTCAACACAGGGAACTCACTAGCAGCATTAGCTTCCTACTCTAATTTTTGCTCCAATCACGTGCCATCAAAGAAAAGGGAATATCAGCGCAAATGAGATTATGCCATTTCTCTGAAAATATGATAGAGGTTAAATGTCCTTCTGGGAACGGCCATAGATGATTCAAGTTAAATGAGGAAAACACATGTTTGAGTGAGCACAGCCTGATGACATTAAGAGAGAGTGGTAGTCATTGAGGGTGACATGGATCAAATGAAATCACAAGCAGGTTGTGACTCATTATCACTCTGCTTTAAAGGGTATAGAGAATCAGTGTTTTTCTATAACAGATCTCACACAAAGATATCAGATGGTTTAAGATCATGGGGATTAAAAACAAAGACCAAATTGATTTAAGGGCCAGCTTTCATTTTGTAAATGTTATTTGGCTAGCTATCCTCAAGCAATACATATTCCTTTGAAGGCCTCTGTGACATCCTCAGTAATTGAGGCCAGTTTTTTAATAAATGGTCTTTTATTCTCCCAGGAATTTCTACCTAAACCACCTTACTTATTACATCAGAGGGAAAGAAAAATACAAACGAACAAAAAGGAATAAAAACAAGATTAAATCTGTTCTCAGGGTTATTTTTGACATGTCAGGGCATTACTCCACACTTCAAGGTGAAGTGATGCAACATGGGAAATTGGCACCTCAAAATCTGGATTAAATGCCTCCTCATTGCTCTCACAGTTTCCTTGATGGTTTCCATGGTCATCCGCAGCTTGAAACCTTTTTATTATTATCACCCAGTTGGAGATCAAAGAGAACCATGTTGCAGTGTGGCTGTTTTTTTTTTTAGGTTAGCTGTCAGAGCGGTTGAGGAGAGATTTGCGCTAACTTGATTAGAGACGGATTTTGTATTATTATTCCAGACACTATCTGCTTTACTCAAAGCTGGTGAATAATGGACTGTCAGGAGTGTGTGAAATGCTTTTCCTTGACATGTCTCAGTTGCTCATTTGGCTTGAGTGTGCATTTGGATCTTTGAGTCATAAATATTTTCTTTACATGTTGTTGGTTACAAATAATAAACAGTAATAATGTTGGTGTTTTTACAGTTTAGTGTGACTTAAGAAGTAGCTCAAAATACAAGTCCTTGATCTAAAAGTGCACTAAAGTTCTAGCCCGTCCTCATAGATTGAACCTCACAGCACTGCGCAATCAATACTTCCTGAGCGATAAATAATTTCTGACTTACTTCCGCCTTGACTCGTCCATACATGCTCCAATGGAGGTGAGCAGGTGAGGGGACAGTCATGGATTATTAATTCCTTTTTCACCTGCTCCTGCACTGCCTCCTCCACTTAGACAGTCACTTACTGAGATCAATGGTGAATGCTGGAAAAGGTAAATATTGATTGAGCAGACGGTTGTGTGCGGTTGAACTCGTCCTTCTGTTCAGGTTCCAGAGTTGAGTCTGCAGAAGTCTCTCTGCATTTATCTCAGGTGTTTGGGTGAAAAAAGAAAGCAGAAAACTGAAAAGGAACACGAGGAACACGACGCTGAATGTGTTTCATTCTGCATTTTATGGCTTGTCTAGTTTTCTGAGGGCATCTCTCTGCATCGTTTGATTTCATTTCAAACCTGAGCGTCCATGTGTTTTTAAGGGTTAGAGAATGTGTTTGAATAAATTAACTGCTCTCATTTTCATTCTGCATCTAATTTCGGCTGAAGCAATGAAGATGATCCTTCAGCGTCCTGTCACTTTGAATCATTGCAGCTTTAATTCATTTACACAGTCACACGTTTCTAAACAGAAAACAGTTAGCAGAAATTTGTGAGGCAAAAAAAACAGAAAGCTGAAAGGCTGCCTCTTCTCCTTTTTGTGCCCTTTTTCTTCTATCCTGTTTTTTCATTTCTTTTTTCCTCTCTTATTTCTTCTGTCCTTTTTTTCTTCCCTTCCTCCCTCATTTTCACTCATATTTTGTCATATCTTGCTCCTTTATCTATTTGTTTGTCTTAGACCTTTCTCAATTATCTTTATTTTTTCACTCCTCTCTTTATATCTGTATTTTCTTTCCATTCTGTTTAGTTTCTTGACTTTATGTTCTTATACTTTCCTTTCCTTTCCTCTATTCTTTTGGTTATCTTTTCCCAGTCACTTTTACTCTTTTCCTCCCCTTTTGTCACCCCCATCTTTCCTTTACTTCATCTTTTCTCTTTAGTCTCTCCACTTTCCTGTACTTATTCTCTCATTGCTTCCTCCTCTATCTTGTGTTTCTCATCCCTCCTCCCGCTTTCTTCCCTTTTCACTGTATCTTCTCTCCTTCTCTCTCACTCCTTTCCTTCCTCCAAACTTGTTCAGCTGGCTGGTAGCGGTATTGTAATTGAGTTCTGTAGTAATCAAACCTCTGGGCAGTTCTGCATTTACAGCATTAGGTTGGTTTCCAAATCCTGAAATTCTGTTTTTTTTCCCCTTCATAAACATGTCATCACACACTCACTGTTCTCCAAAATTCATATAACCCTGACCCTCCTCCAGCTTATCAGCACATTAACAAGCCGCGTGCAGCCGCTCATCAACAGCTGTCTGTGCGCTTTATCACTGTCTGAATGTCCCATTAAGCTTTAGTTAATACTCTCTCATCAGCATGATAAACCTGTTATTGATGTCTGTAGCTGCAGTCATGGGACGGAAATCTGAGGTCGATTGAGGAAAGACAAGCCACACCTGTTCGCTCCAGCAAAATGAAGCTGTCATCCTCAGTGAGTGTCTGATGAAGGTCAAAGATAAAGTGATGTTCCGCCATTATCACACTTTCACGTAAAAGGTAATAGACAGTATGCAGGTGATGTCACAGTAGGCAGGAGTCACTGCATTACATCTATTGTGTGACAGAAACAGCGCTGTAAATCACAATAACTTCTTAAATGTGAGAGAGCCAATGTGTGATCAACTGTACAATGAAAAAAGTTAGCTATAGTTTTTTCTAAATATCAAAAGCTCAAGATAAGGAAGGTTGGATGTTTGGGTGAAATCATATCCTACATTTAACAACTACTTTTCATTGAAATACTCAGCATTTTCAATTATAGTCCATGCACTGCATGCCTTTTTGTCAGCATGTATTTAGGCCCATAATGGGGAACGTTAAGTCAGTGTTACCTATGTAAGACAAAGACTATGTCCGAAAGCACAATGTGAATCAGTACTTCCTCTTCCCAGCCGAATGAGTTCAATGTAGAGGACTACATGGTGAGCTCATCGGGATAATTACAAAATCACATCTACAAACTCCTTATCTGTCTAGTCTGACACCAATAATGAAGTTGTTGCTGTTGACCGATTAAAATGTTTAGCTCCACAACAGATAACTAATGTCACACACATAAACCATATTTTTGCTCTATGACTCAGTAGTTTGTCTTGTGTTTATAGACAGTGATGTCATGCCTGTCATCATCATTAGGAAAAATGAACCACAGTTTTCCAATTTGCCTCAGTCCATCTCTAATAAACTCGGGCACAGAGAAGTCACCATTGTTTCTGGATCACATTATATGTTTTAATATTTGCATGGTACAGTTCTTACCTGCATTTGTGGATGCAGGATTGAGCTGTGGTCACAGACAATGTTTTTAGCCCATTCAGTGATTTAAACTATAGAGTCAGATTCTCTGAATCTTCAAAGACATTATGTTCACTAGATGATGAAGTCCTCAAATGATTTGCAATTATACACTGAGGAACACTATTCTGGAATTATTGGATTATTTGCTCACCCAGTCTCTCACAGAGCAGTGAACCTCTTCCCATTTTTACTTGTGAGAGACTAAGCCTCCCTGGATTCTGAGTTTTATTCCTAGTCACTTACTGACCTGTTGCAAATTAAAGGTGACATATCACGCTTTTTTCATCAATATATATTGGTCTAAGAGGTCCCCAAAACATGTCTTTAAAGTTTATGCTCAAAAAAACACTTTGAAATCAGATTTTGGCATGCCTGAAAAGCCCTCTTCTTCAGTCCTCCTCAGAACAGTCTGTTTTCTCTCTGACCACGCCCCCTCAGGAAGTGGATGTGGCCTCGGCTCTCCAGCACGTTGATCTAATGTTTACATGTTGGCTGAATATACACGGCTGCTCACAGACCCGCGTTACTTCAACCCTCTGAATCTGATCCAGAATCTGATCCTGACGGAGAGGCGCCTGCAGCAGGACCTTTCTGAACTATTGGTCACAGATTTTGTGTTTCTTGTTGTTTTATTTGTCAGTATGTCGACGTGTGTCTTGGTACACAGCTACGAACATGTAGCTATGTGGCTATGCTAACTAGCGCTAGCACTTATAAATGATAAATAAAAATCATCCACTAGATCTTCAAATCTGCAGACGTGGGGAGTAAAACCGACCTCTGTCAGAAAGGCAGCAGGACCTTTCTGAAAGATTGGTCACAGATTTAGTGTTTCTTGTTGTTTTATTTGTCAGTATGTAGACGTGTGTCTTGGTACACAGCTACAGCTACAGCTACAGCTACAGCTACAGCTACAGCTACAGCTACAGCTACAGCTACAGCTACAGCTACAGCTACAGCTGTGAAGCTATGCTAACTAGCGCTAGCACTTTTCCATGACAAATAAAAATCATCCACTAGATCTTCAAATCTGCAGACGTGGGGAGTAAAACCGACCTTTGTGTTTATTAAGACAGCCTACAACTAGCATGCCTCCCTCTTAAGCTCCTTGTTAGCACACATGTGTGCAGGTAATGGGAGGAGGGGTTGAGTTGTATTTTATACAGTCTATGGGCTGAACAAGCTCCGAGCTCTGACTCCGTGACAGACCGGATATTGTTGTGACGTAACAAAAACACAGAAGTCTGAAACGGCTCGTTTCACACACATTTACAGAAAGGTGTAGA